>NC_088229.1:67199306-67339306 GCF_036934945.1 Oncorhynchus masou masou | reverse complement strand
CATGCATGTTTTGTTTGATAAAGTTCATATTTATATAAAAAAAATCGGAGTTGACATTGGCGTATTAGATTCACTAGTTCCAAAAACATCAAGTGATTTTGCATAGCCACATCGTTTCAACAGAAATACTCATCATAAATGTAGATGATAATACAAGTTATACACATGGAATTATATATATCCTTCTCCTTAATGCAACCGCTGTGTCAGATTTCAAAAAAGGTTTATGGAAAAAGCAACCCATGCAATAATCTGAGACGAAGCTCAGAACAGTAGCCAAATGAGCCGCCATGTCGGAGTCAATAGAAACCAGAATATACATGATAAATGTTTCCTTATCTTTGATGAACTTCATCAGAATGCAGTCCTAGGAATCCCAGGTCCACAATAAATGCTTGATTTGTTTGAAAATGTCCGTTATTTATGTCCAATTAGCTACTTTGGTTAGCGCGTTTGGTAAACAATTCCAAAGTTACAAAGCGCGTCGACTATAACGTGACGAAATGTCAAAAAGTTCCGTAACGATGTACTGAATCAATCTTTAGAATGTTGTTTACATATATCTTGAATAACATTCCAACCAGAGAATTAGAATGACTTCAGATGAGCGGTGGAACGCAGGTCCTTCCCCTGTGAACATGCATTATGAAAGCATGGTCAACTCGTGGCAGTTTTGACTATTTCCTGTGTCATTCGACCCCCCTTCACATTAGAGTCATCAGATAAAGTTCTATTGACTGTTGACATCTAGTGGAAGGCGTAGGAAGTGAAAACTCATCCATATCTCGCTGTAAATTCAATGAGAGCTTGGTTGAAAATCGGCCACCCCAGAAAAAATACAAACAGGAAGTGGAATTCCTTAGGTTTTTGCCTGCAATATGAGTTCTGTTATACCCACAGACATAATTCAAACAGTTTTAGAAACGTCAGTGTTTTCTATCCAATAATAATAATAATATGCATATATTAGCAACTAACTCTGAGGAGCTAGCCATTTACAATGGGCACCTTTTCATCCAAGCTACTCAATACTGACCCTGCAGCCATAAAAAGTTAACACTGAAAAGTGTGGGCTTGTATAGACAGTGTAACAGTGTTAAATGCAACACCCTCAGTGTTGATTCAACACTGGAGAATGTGCTGTGCAGGCAAACTCAGATTATATCCAGCAATACCGATCGTTAAAATCCCACTCGGCAGAAAGTTCAGCTTCACAACATTCTCTGGTAATCAGAGAGCTACGTAGGATAATCAATAATCAACTGTGGGATAGAGACACGCCTGAAATAATCTGTGTTGAATGTACAGACAGAGACCTCAGAGAGATGAAACTCTGAGAACATAGATGTAAGGTGTGGAATGTTCCTGTGAGCAGATGGAATACTGTGTCAGACTGTATGCCGTAACATGTGTCTGTAAATGACAGGGAAATACAGGAAATGGAAAAGACAAACAGGGAAACAGAAAGAGAGACGTCGAGAAACACAGAGAAAGAAAGAGACAAAAAGACAAAGACAAACAGGGAAACAGACGTTTTCAGAGTGTAATGAAAATGTGATAGGAATCCATGACTAGTAACGGCTTTGAAAGAGAAACACATTCATACACCTCCGGGTGAACTATAGACTAAATGGCATGGTGTTTGGGATTATATAATCAGTGTTTTACAGTTCTGCTAGACATAATGGCCCTAGAGTCAACATTGCAGTTAGACATGATGCCTTCATTCCTCTAGAGCACACACAACACACAAAACACACACTAACTAAAACTATAATACTAGTCTTTTGGAACATAAACATCCATCAGCTGTTTGTATTCAAAATGCTGTGTGTGTGTGTGTGTGTGGGAGGGGGGGGTGTTAATGTATGTGTCAGTGTAGTTCAACCAGTAAATTAACTAAATTTTGCAGTAGCTTGATGGTAGTTGATCTAGTTAGTGTTTTCAGTAGATGCCATGTAGTGGTGTAGCTAACTACTGGAACTACCCTCTACACTTTTTCTACAAAGAAAGAAAATATGGGTGAAATAGGGAATCATTTCCTTCTTTTTCGGCATTATTCTGCCTAATTCTCACTGGAAACATCATTTTTGTGTTTAATAGGGTCATTTACACAGTTTGTTAACGTAAGACCCCATTTTCACAGTAGCTTCCCCAACACTGGTATGTCTGTGATAACAATTCTGCAGTCGATGAATCCAGACGGTGAAGGTCGTAGTGTCCCTGTCTCCATTGGAGGGGAATAATTTGTCGGTCGGATGGGGGACAACAATGAGATGACTCTTTTAATGGACTGCCACACTGATTTCCTCTGGGGTTAAAAACAAAATGAGCTCTATCCTCATCTCTCTAAATGTAGTCTATGTCTCTTCTCTCCTCTCCTTTCTCTACACAAAAAATAAGGGTTCTAAATAGTACCAGATAGGTTTTTTTTTAGCGTAACCCTTTTTGGGGCTATATATAAAAACATGCTCTTAAGTTCTAAATTGAACCTGTATGATGCTATAGAGAATCCTTTCCTAAGGTTCTATAAAGAACCATTAAAACAGGTTACACTGTACATAGCACCAAAACTGGGTTCATTCATGTTTACAACCTTTTGGGGGGCTATATAGTACCCTTTCTATGGTTCTTTATGGAACCTTTATGGAGAATGGTTCTTTAAAGAACCTCTCTCAATCTCAAAGGTTCTTTGTAGAACCATACAGGTTTTTTTTCCTCTGGTCAGCCATATTATACTGTTTAAATAGCATAGGCAGTATTGGTGTGTTAATTGACACGTTTAATTGAGTGAGCTACCTCTGGAACAGCTGGGGGTCCCCGAAGAGACTAATGAAACCACTGACTAATTTAGCCTATCATTGTCAGTTGACACAAGGCCACACATGAATATTCCAGAGCAGTGGTTCCCAAACTTTTTATAGTCCCATACCTCTTCAAACATTCAACCTCCAGCTGGGTACCCCCTCTAGCACCAGGGTCAGAGCACTCTCAAATGTTGTTTTTTGCCATCATTGTAAGCCTGCCATACACACACTATATGATAACTGTATTAATAACTTTTCATGTTCAAAACTGTGCACTCTCCTCAAACAATAGCTTGGTATTCTTTCACTGTAATAGCTACTGTAAATCGGACAGTGCATTTAGATTAACAAGAATTTACGCTTTCAGCCAATATCAGATATGTCTATGTCCTGGGAAATGTTCCTGTTACTTACAACCTCATGCTAATCACATTAGCCTACGTTAGCTCAACCGTCCCGTGGAAGGGACACCAATCCCGAATAAGTTTTAACCTCTTGAAGCTAGGGGGCACTATTATTATGTTGGGAAAAATAACGTTCCCAACGTAAACGGCCTATTTCTCAGGACCAGATGCTGGAATATGCATGTAATTGACAGATTAGGGTAGAAAACACTCTAAAGTTTCCAGAACTGTCAAAATATTGTCTGTGAGTATAACAGAACTGATATTGCAGGCGAAACCCTGAGGAAAATCCAATCAGGAAGTGCCTCTTATTTTGAAGCCCTTCTATTCCTATGCATGCCTATTCTCCATTTAAAGGGATATCAACCAGATTCATTTTTCTCTGGCTTCCGTAAGGTGTCTGTAACGGCGTTCTTCTGTTGAAGGAGGAGCGGACCAAAATGCAGCGTGGTGGTTACTCATGTTTATTGATGAAAATAGACTAGACATTAAATAACTGAAATGTACAAAAACAACAGACGGAAACGTGAAAAAACTATACAGCCTATCTGGTGAATATAAACACAGAGACAGGAACAATCACCCACGAAACACTCAAAGAATATGGCTGCCTAAATATGGTTCCCAATCAGAGACAACGATAAACACCTGACTCTGATTGAGAACCGCCTCAGGCAGCCATAGACTACGCTATACACCCCACAAAACTCCAAGACGAAACACACCCCAATAAACCCATGTCACACCCTGGCCTGACCAAATAAATGAAGATAAACATAATATATTTTGACCAGGGCGTGACAGAACCCCCCCCCCCCTAAGGTGCGGACTCCAGGATGCACATCACTCCAGGACGCACATCAAAACAATAGGGAGGGTCCGGGTGGGCGTCTGTCCATGGTGGCGGCTCCGGCGCGGGACGTGGACCCCACTCTATAAATGTCTTAGTCCCCCCTCCTCGCGTCCTAGGGTAGTCCACCCTTGCCGCCGACCATGGCCTAGTAGTCCTCACCCAGAACCCCAATGGACTGAGGGGCAGCTCGGAACTGAGGGGCAGCTCGGGACTGAGGGGCAACTCGGGACTGAGGGGCAGCTCGGGACTGAGGGGCAGCTCGGGACAGAGGGGCAGCTCGGGACAGAGGGGCAGCTCGGGACAGAGGGGCAGCTCGGGACAGAGGGGCAGCTCGGCACTGAGGGGAAGCCCGGCACTGAGAGGAAGCCCGGCACTGAGAGGAAGCCCGGCACTGAGAGGAAGCCCAGCACTGAGAGAAAGCTCAGCACTGAGAAACTCAGGCAGGTAGTTGGATCCTGCAGATCCTGGCTGGCTGGCAGTTCTGGAAGAGTCTGGTTGACTGGCGGATCTGGAAGATTCTGGCTGACTGGCAGATCTGGAAGAGTCTGGCTGACTGGCAGATCTGGAAGAGTCTGGCTGACTGACGGATCTGGCTGCTCCATGCTGACTGGCGGCTCTATGTAGACTGACAGCTCTGGCGGCTTCTTGCAGACTGGCAGCTCTGGCTGCTCCATGCAGACTGGCAGCTCCATGCAGACTGACAGCTCCTTGCAGACTGACAGCTCCTTGCAGACTGACAGCTCCTTGCAGACTGACAGCTCTGGCTGCTCCATGCAGACTGGCAGCTCTGGCTGCTCCATGCAGACTAACAGGTCTGGCTGCGCTGAACAGGCAGGAGACTCCAGCAGCGCTGTAGAGGAGGAAGGCTCTGGCAGCGCTGAACAGGCAGGAGACTCCGGCGGCGCAGGAGAGGAGGAAGGCTCTGGCTGCGCTAAACAGGCGGGAGACTCCAGCAGCGCTGTAGAGGAGCAAGGCTCGGGCAGCGCTGAACAAGCGGGAGACTCCGACTGCGCAGGAGAGGAGGAAGGCTCTGGCTGCGCTAAACAGGCGGGAGACTCCGGCAGCGCAGGAGAGGAAAATGGCTCCGGCAGCGCTGGAGAGGCGAGGCGCACTGTAAGCCTGATGCGTGGTACTGGCACTGGTGGTACTGGGTCGAGGACACGCACAGGAAGCCTGGTGCGGGGAGCTGCCACTGGAGGACTGGTGTGTGGAGGTGGCACTGGATAGACCGGACCGTGCAGGCGCACTGGAGCTCTTGAGCACCGAGCCTGCCCAACTTTACCTGGCTCGATGCCCACTCTAGCCCGGCCAATACAAGGAGCTGGTATGTGCCACACCGGGCTATGCACCCACACTGGAGACACCGTGTGCTCCACAGCATAACACGGTGCCTGCCCGGTCTCTTTAGCCTCCCGGTAAGCATAGGAAGTTTGCGCAGGTCTCCTACCTGGCGTAGCCATACTCCCTGTGAGCCCCCTCCAATAAATTTTTGGGTCTGACTCTCGGGCTTCCTTCCGTGACGCCGTGCTTGCTTCGCCATCTCCATTCTTCTATAACCTTCTTCGCACTGCTCCAGTGAATCCCAGGCGGGCTCCGGCACTCTCCCTGGGTCGACCGCCCACCTGTCTATTTCCTCCCAAGTAGTGTAGTCCCAATATTGTTGCTCCTGCTGCCGCTGTTGCTTCTCCTCATACCAAAGCCTCTCAGCTCTCGCCGCCTCCAGTTCTTCTTTGGGACGGCGATATTCTCCAGGCTGATCCCAGGGTCCTTCTCCAAACAATTCGTCCTCCCATGTCCATTCCTCCTTTCGCTGCACCTGCTGCCTGTTACCACGCCGCTTGGTCCTGTTGTGTTGGGTGATTCTGTAACGGCGTTCTTCTGTTGAAGGTGGAGCGGACCAAAATGCAGCGTGGTGGTTACTCATGTTTATTGATGAAAATAGACTAGACATTAAATAACTGAAATGTACAAAAACAACAGACGGAAACGTGAAAAAACTATACAGCCTATCTGGTGAATATAAACACAGAGACAGGAACAATCACCCACGAAACACTCAAAGAATATGGCTGCCTAAATATGGTTCCCAATCAGAGACAACGATAATCACCTGACTCTGATTGAGAACCGCCTCAGGCAGCCATAGACTACGCTATACACCCCACAAAACCCCAAGACGAAACACACCACAATTAACCCATGTCACACCCTGGCCTGACCCAATAAATTAAGATAAACATAATATATTTTGACCAGGGCGTGACAGTGTTAACAGTCTTTAGACATAGTTTCAGGCTTGAGCGTGAAAGATCACATTGCGTAAGTGGATAGGTGGGGGCTCTCAGAGTGAGTTTTTGCGCTACAGAGAAAAGCCGCCATTGTTCCTCCCGCTGTTATTGAAAAACCTACACACTCAGTTGATATATTATCTAATATATATTTTAAAAACTACCTGAGGAATGATTATAAAAAATGTTTGACATGTTTCTGTAGACATTTTGAAGACTATTTGGAATTTCCTTCTGCGTTGTCGTGACCGCTCTTTCCTGTGGATTTCTGAACATAACGCGACAAACAAACAGAGGTATTTTGGGTATAAAAATAATCTTTATGGAACAAAAGGAACATTTGTTGTGTAACTGGGAGTCTCGTGAGTGAAAACATCTGAATATCATCAAAGGTAAATGGTTAATTTGATTGCTTTTCTGATATTCGTGACCAAGCTTCCTGATGCTAAGTGTAAATAATACTATGCTAGGCTATCGATAAACTTACACAAACGCTTGGATTGCTTTCACTGTAAAGCATAATTTCACAATCTGAAACGACAGGTGGATTAACAAAAGGCTAAACTGTGTTTTGCAATATTGCACTTGTGATTTCATGAATGTGAATATTTTTTTGTAATATTATTAGACTGTTGCGCTATGCTATTCAGCGGTTGCTGACAAAAATGATCCCCGCGACAGGGATGGGTAGCATCAAGAAGTTAATCATAGCCTCAATTTTATCCCGCACATTGAATGTAGTTACAGAGAGTCCCCGTAATCCTAAAGTCAGATCATTCAAGCGAGAAAAAACATCACCCAGATAGGCCAGTCTTGTGAGATACTCGTCATCATGCAAGCGGTCAGACAAGTGAAAATTATGGTCAGTAAAGAAAACGTTATGCTTGTCTCTCAATTTAAAAAAAATGCAATACTTTGCCACTTGATAACCAGCGCACTTCTGTATGTTGTAAAAGCGTTACATGGTCGCTGCCCAAATCACTGCATAGCGGAGAAAATACATGGGTTCAGGGGCCTTGTTTTAAAACAAAGTTAACCATTTTCACTGTAATTTCCAAAACGTCTTTCAAGCTGTCAGGCATTCCCTTGGTAGCAAGAGCCTCTCAGTGGATACTGCAGTGGACCCAACTGGTGTCTGGAGCAACTGCTTACACACGCGTTACCACTCCACCATGTCTCCCTGTCATGGCTTTTGCGCTATCAGTACAGATACCAACACATCTTGACCACCAAAGTCAATTTGATGTCACAAATCTGTCCAGTACTTTAAAAATATTCTCTCCTTTTGTTCTTGTTTTCCAGTGGTTTGCAGAAGAGGATGTCTTCCTTAATTGACCCCGCATAAGCGTAACGGACATATACCAGGAGCTGTGCAATGCCTGCCACGTCTGTTGACTCATCCAGCTGTAACGCATAGAATTCACTGGCTTCTATGCGAAGCTGAAATGGTTTCAAAACATCTCCTGCCATGTCACTGATGCGTTGTGAAACAGTGTTGTTTGATGGAGAATTGTCTGTATAGTTTTTTGGGCCTTTTCCCCCAGCATTGTCCCAGCCGTATCTGCGGCAGCAGGAAGAATTAAGTCCTCCACAATAGTATGGGGCTTGCCTGTCCTAGCCACTCAGTAGCTCACCATATAAGACACTTCTAGCCCCTTCTTATTAATGGTATTTGTTGCTTTTATACATGTCTTACTACTCGAAAGTCGTCTTTATTCTCGCTCAAAAAACTCCCGTGGCCTATTTTTCTAATTGGCATGTTTTGTTTCTAAATACATGCGCAAGAGTGAAGGTTTCATCGAGTTGTGAGATAGTACTTTTTCACATATAACACAATGTGGCTGAGGAAAGGCACTACTCCCAATTTAAGTGAACCCCAAATCAATGTAGTTCTCATCATATTTGCGCCTCTTCGATGGTCCAATGTCCCTGTCTGTTGTTCGGCGCTTTGCCAGGTAAGGGGGCAGTAGCTCTTCGGCTGCATCAGACTCACAACTGTCAGTGTCCATGCTAGATGGGCTAACAACAAATGTAGAATTACTGATGCTAGCAGAGGATGTGCTCGCGGAAGCAGAACAACTTGTGTTGTCGACAGGTGCAGGTATAGTGCTGCTGTAGTAGCAGTACTACCAGTAGAGCTGGTATGTGTCTCTATGGACGCGGGCCCTACTAAAGGACCTTTTGAAAATTTTAGGAAAAACATTTAAAAACATATATATATATATATATATATATATATATATATATATATATATATATATATATATATATATATATATATATTATTTTAAATGTTTATCACGTTTTTTAGTTGGCATACCCCCGACTGCATTGCACGTACCCCTGGGGGAAATACCTGTTCTAGAGGACGCAGCCACTGGCCATAGTCATACATGATACAGTAGATAAGGCCATACCAACAACACATTAGCTAAACTGGAATGACACACTCACTCACGGTTGCACATAAAGAGCTGCGCACAAACCACGCTCCAAATTTTCCAATGAGCCCTCGCCCCTACGTTTGAATAATTACTAAAAGAGCAAGGAACCCTTTTGTGAACTCTAAAGAAGCATTCGAAGAGCTCAAAGGGTTCTTTGAGTCTTTATTGTTCCACATAGAACCATCACCGTTCCCAAAGAACCCATCGGGAAGCATCAGGAAGTCTCATTTTGTGTGTATCTCAGAATCGTACCTCTCATCCCCATTTTGTCATTCAGAAAAACTAGTGAGGAATAGGGTCAATATCACTACTGTAACCTGCAACAGGGTCAATATCACTACTGTAACCTGGAACAGGGTCAATATCATTACTGTAACCTGGAACAGGGTCAATATCATTACTGTAAACTGGAACAGGGTCAATATCATTACTGTAACCTGGAACAGGGTCAATATCACTACTGTAACCTGGAACAGGGTCAATATCATTACTGTAACCTGGAACAGGGTCAATATCATTACTGTAACCTGGAACAGGGTCAATATCACTACTGTAACCTGGAACAGGGTCAATATCATTACTGTAACCTGGAACAGGGTCAATATCATTACTGTAACCTGGAACAGGGTCAATATCACTACTGTAACCTGGAACATGGTCAATATCATTACTGTAACCTGGAACATGGTCAATATCGCTACTGTAACCTGGGACAGGGTCTTTCATTACTTTAACCTGGAACAGTGTTAATATCATTACTGTAACCTGGAACAGGGTCAATATCATTACTGTAACCTGAAACAGGGTCAATATCACTACTGTAACCTGGAACAGGGTCAATATCACTACTGTAACCTGGAACAGGGTCAATATCATTACTATAACCTGGAACAGGGTCAATATCATTACTGTAACCTGGAACAGGGTCAATATCACTACTGTAACCTGGAACAGGGTCAATATCATTACTGTAACCTGGAACAGGGTCAATATCATTACTGTAACCTGGAACAGGGTCAATATCATTACTGTAACCTGGAACAGGGTCAATATCACTACTGTAACCTGGAACATGGTCAATATCATTACTGTAACCCAGAACAGGGTCAATATCACTACTGTAACCTGGAACATGGTCAATATCATTACTGTAACCTGGAACATGGTCAATATTGCTACTGTAACCTGGAACAGGGTCTTTCATTACTTTAACCTGGAACATGGTCAATATCATTACTGTAACCTGGAACATGGTCAATATCGCTACTGTAACCTGGGACAGGGTCTTTCATTACTTTAACCTGGAACAGTGTTAATATCATTACTGTAACCTGGAACAGGGTCAATATCATTACTGTAACCTGAAACAGGGTCAATATCACTACTGTAACCTGGAACAGGGTCAATATCACTACTGTAACCTGGAACAGGGTCAATATCATTACTATAACCTGGAACAGGGTCAATATCATTACTGTAACCTGGAACAGGGTCAATATCACTACTGTAACCTGGAACAGGGTCAATATCATTACTGTAACCTGGAACAGGGTCAATATCATTACTGTAACCTGGAACAGGGTCAATATCATTACTGTAACCTGGAACAGGGTCAATATCACTACTGTAACCTGGAACATGGTCAATATCATTACTGTAACCCAGAACAGGGTCAATATCACTACTGTAACCTGGAACATGGTCAATATCATTACTGTAACCTGGAACATGGTCAATATTGCTACTGTAACCTGGAACAGGGTCTTTCATTACTTTAACCTGAAACAGGGTCAATATCACTACTGTAACCTGGAACAGGGTCAATATCACTACTGTAACCTGGAACAGGGTCAATATCATTACTGTATCCTGGAACAGGGTCTTTCATTACTGTATCCTGGAACAGGGTCTTTCATTACTTTAACCTGGAACAGGGTCAATACCCATACTGTATCCCAGAACAGGGTCTTTCATTACTTTAACCTGGAACAGGGTCAATATCATTACTGTAACCTGGAACATGATCAATATCACTACTGTAACCTGGAACATGATCAATATCACTACTGTAACCTGGAACAGGGTTTTTCATTACTTTAACCTGGAACAGGGTCAATATCATTACTGGAACCTGGAACAGGGTCAATATCGTTACTGTAACCTGGAACATGATCAATTTCACTACTGTAACCTGGAACAGGGTCAATATCACTACTGTAACCTGGAACAGGGTCTTTCATTACTCTAACCTGGAACAAGGTCAATATCATTACTGTATCCTGGAACAGGGTCAATATCATTACTGTAACCTGAAACAGGGTCAATATCACTACTGTAATCTGGAAGAGGGTCAATATCATTACTGTAATCTGAAACAGGGTCAATATCATTACTGTAACCTGGAACATGGTCATTATCATTACTGTAACCTGGAACAGGGTCAATATCATTACTGTAACCTGAAACAGGGTCTTTCATTACTTTAACCTGGAACAGGGTTAATATCATTACTGTAACCTGGAACAGGGTCAATATCACTACTGTAACCTGGAACAGGGTCAATATCATTACTGTAACCTGGAACATGATCAATTTCACTACTGTAACCTGGAACAGGGTCAATATCACTACTGTAACCTGGAACAGGGTCTTTCATTACTCTAACCTGGAACAAGGTCAATATCATTACTGTATCCTGGAACAGGGTCAATATCATTACTGTAACCTGAAACAGGGTCAATATCACTACTGTAATCTGGAAGAGGGTCAATATCATTACTGTAATCTGAAACAGGGTCAATATCATTACTGTAACCTGGAACATGGTCATTATCATTACTGTAACCTGGAACAGGGTCAATATCACTACTGTAACCTGGAACAGGGTCAATATCATTACTGTAACCTGGAACATGATCAATTTCACTACTGTAACCTGGAACAGGGTCAATATCATTACTGTATCCTGGAACAGGGTCAATATCATTACTATAACCTGGAACAGGGTCAATATCATTACTGTAACCTGAAACAGGGTCAATATCATTACTGTAATCTGGAACAGGGTCAATATCATTACTGTAATCTGAAACAGGGTCAATATCATTACTGTAACCTGAAACAGGGTCAATATCACTACTGTAACCTGGAACAGGGTCAATATCATTACTGTAACCTGGAACATGGTCAATATCATTACTGTAACCTGGAACAGGGTCAATATCACTACATTAACCTGGAACAGGGTCAATATCATTACTGTAACCTGGAACAGGGTCAATATCGTTACTGTAACCTGGAACAAGGTCAATATCATTACTGTAACCTGGAACAGGGTCAATATCATTACTGTAACCTGGAACATGGTCAATATCACTACTGTAACCTGGAACAGGGTCAATATCATTACTGTAACCTGGAACAGGGTCAATATCATTACTGTAACCTGGAACAAGGTCAATATCATTACTGTAACCTGGAACAGGGTCAATATCATTACTGTAACTTGGAACAGGGTCAATATCATTACTGTAACTTGGAACAGGGTCAATATCACTGATCTAACCTGGAACAGGGTCAATATCACTTATCTAACCTGGAACAGGGTCAATATCACTCATCTAACCTGGAACAGGGTCAATATCATTACTGTAACCTGGAACAGGGTCAATATGCAAACTTTTGACTGGTACTATATATATATATACAGTGGGGCAAAAAAGCATTTAATCAGCCACCAATTGTGAAAGTTCTCCATCTTAAAAAGATGAGAGAGGCCTGTAATTTTCACCATAGGTACACTTCAACTATGACAGACAAAATGAGAAAAAAAATACAGAAAATCACATTGTAGCATTTTTAATGAATTTATTTTTCAAATGATGGTGGAAAATAAGTATTTATGCTGCTTGGTCATCACTCGTCCATGTATTTAGATTTGCAACTCCTATTGGAATCCAGCCAGAGTTAAAAAAGACAAAAGATTACATTTGTATTCACCCGCAACCTGCATTCATACTGACTGCCAGGG
This sequence comes from Oncorhynchus masou masou, assembly GCF_036934945.1. Lineage (NCBI taxonomy): Eukaryota > Metazoa > Chordata > Actinopteri > Salmoniformes > Salmonidae > Oncorhynchus > Oncorhynchus masou. The sequence goes on along the minus strand of NC_088229.1, from coordinate 67,326,480 downwards.
TTCAGAACAGTGTGAGGAGACGACCTGAACCTTTTCAACTGGAACAGCCATTTCAGTAATGGGTGCAATAAATCTAACTAACAGATTGGATTCGTTTAGAAAAATGTATGTTATTTATCTTTGTGTCACATAAGATTAATCAATCAATCAATCAATGTAGGGATGAGGTCAGAGACCTGGTAGTGTGATGCCAGGACAACAACCTCTCTCTCAACATCAGCAAGATGAAGGAGATGATCGTGGACTACAGGAAATGGAGGGCCGAACACGCCCCCATTCATCTTGACGGGGCTGTAGTGGAGCAGATTGAGAGCTTCAAGCTCCTCTGCGTCCACATCACTAAGGACCCCACACACTCACGCATACTACACTGACACTCCAACACACACACACACACACACTACATATGCTCACACACACAAAACACACACTCACATGCATATTGACGCCACACACACGCGCTCACTCACACATTCACACTTTTTACATAAGCTGCTGCTACTCTGTTTATTATCTATCCTGACTGCCTAGTCACCTTTACCCCTACTTGTACATACTGCATTACCTTAATTACCTCAACTATCTTGTATCCCTTGACTCGGTACTGGTACTCACTCCTTGTATTCAGCCTCGTTATTATTTTATTGTGTTACTATTTCCTTTTTTATTTAGCTAATATTTTTCTTACTTTTTATCTCTGCATTTCTAGGAATGGGCTCGTAAGTAAGAATTTCACAGTCAAGTCTACACCTGTTGTATTCGGCACATGTGATATTTGGCATATGTGATCAATAACATTTTTAATGAAAGGTCCTGAATAGTAGTGGCTAACTACCGAGAAGTTTGAAAAGACAGGCTGGGTGACTGGGGAGTTTATATTCATGAGCTTTGACTGACAGCTTTGTTTCTAGCAATGTGGATACTGTGAGCAGCATTGCAGTAAAATCCACTCACGCAAATTCATTGAAACACAAAACCTTGAAATTGTAACATTAAAAAACAAACATATTTTTTTATTTTTTTATACATACATCTCCCTTTCTTGAGAAGCGGTTTACAGCAGCAATGTGTTGACTTGACATTGGCGTTTGAGTTTTGAACGACCCTTCCCCCCATTTTGTTCCATGCTGAATGAAGACCTAGCTGGCCAGTAACTAGCTAACACCAGACACAGATGAAAAAGAAACATATATGTTTTTTTGCAATAGATTAATAGGGTAAACTTGTAATTATATTTTCTGACACCCTACAGTCAAATTTTCTCACCAGTAGAGTAGCTATCGAGCTATATAAACCACGCCCCTCTGCAAACACGCCTACTCTGATGTTGGTTACAAGACTGTATTTATTTAAATGAGATAAGAGAATATCATGTTACCATTGGTGTATTAAACTAAGAGTTAAGGTGATGTTCAGTTTTGAGTCAGGACCACATTGGGTTTTACAGTGTGTGTCTAGTCTGTGTGTCTGACAGTGTTGATGATGTATGGCCTGTGTACACACCAATGTATAGAGAACCACAACGCTGCCTGTGGCACGCTCACATTGCTCCCCAAAAAACCCATCCTGGAACCATTCAGAAACTGGAGCACCTTGGAATTGAATCCCCTGGCCTAATAAGCTGGTGACAGTATAGAAGTGATGACAAATCATACCGCCACCTCTCTGGATGGAAAAGATCATATCGTGCCTAATATGCAGAGCAACGTAATCATTTTTCCTCATCTAAATCTTTTAGGGTTTCTTTGTGAAAGAGAAAATGGCATCTTTGTTTTCTACCACTCTACACACGATTCATGAGATAAATGCCTGTCTCCTTCCTGCTGGCATAACAAAATCTGCTTCCATTTCTACAGAATAGAGGTCCCTTTATGTTTTCAAATCAGATATATTCTGACTAGTTAAGGTTTTCCCACTATCTTAGTTTGATGTTGTCTAAAGAAATACACCTAAAACTTTTGAGATTTCAGATCAACTTTATTTTCCCACCAGGTGGAAATTAATTTGTTAATTTGTTTAAAAGGATACATAAAACACAGAATAATATGCAGTAAAATGTATTTGAAAATGCAATAGTCTACAGATTGACTGTGAAAGTGCAATATGCTGTACACTCAAGGGACCAATAGACCATGGTTCACCAACTGGCAGGTGGTTTTGTTTTACATTTGTTCCCAACTATAATAGAGACATGTGATCGTATATAAATGTAAACAAGGTTTGAAATTATTGTTTTATTCAAATCTTGTATCTGTTTGGGCATCTTGCGGTCAATTTGCAATCCACAAATTAGAGAACAATTGGCCCGTGGCTGAATCTAGTTGATGATCCCTGCAATAGACTATGCATTGTACAGCCTAATGGCCATTGGAATAACAGAGTCCCCCATAATTAGCTGTTCTCATTTTCTTTTGAATAAATGTATTTTGCCTTGTCCGGCTGCTGCAGTGATTGAGTTTTGAGTGAAGGGGGTGGGTGCTGTTTTAGGAGAATACGTTTTGTGTACAGGTTGGAGGCTGATTCTTGGTCTATACCATTTATCCTTCCCATTGTCTTGATCAAGCGCTGAAGCTTGACTTTGTCTTGCGCTCCCATGTTTCCAAACATGCAAATCAGACCAAAGGTCAGCACACAGATATGTAGAACATCCGTTGAATATGGCGATCAACATTAAAATGGTTCAGTTTGTGTTAAAGAACATTTTCTCTGCAGCAGTTTCTTTGTCTTTGCAATAAAAAGTCAGTTTTATTTTCTATTTCGATTCCCAGGTATTTACAGAAAGTATTCAGACCCCTTGACTTTTTCATTAAATTTTGTTACATTGCAGCCTTATTATAAATGTGATTACATCGTTTTTTCCCCCTCATCAATCTGCACTCTATAAACCCCCAAAACAGGGTGAAATACCACATTCACATAAAGTACCAGTCAAAAGTGTGGACACATTCAAGGTTTTTTCTTTATTTTTACTATTTTCTACATTGGTGAATAATAGTGATGACATAACCAAAAAAGTGTTACACATCCAAATATGTTTTATATTTCAGATTACCACATAACTACCTCATGAAGCTGGTTGAGAGAATGCCAAGAGAGTGCAAAGCTGTCATCAAGGCAAAGGGTGGCTACTTTGAAGAATCTAAAATCAAATTTGTTTAACACATTTTTGGTTATTACATCAATCCATTTATGTTATTTTATAGTTTTGAAGTCTTCACTATTATTCTACAATGCAGAAAATAGAAAGAATACAGAAAAACCCTTGAATGAGTAGGTTTGTCCAAACTTTTGACTGGTACTGTAAGTATTCAGACGCTTTACTCAGTACTTTGTTGAAGCACCTTACAGCCTCAAGTCTTCTTGGATATTACGCTAAAAGCTTTCCACATCTGTATTTGGGGAGTTTCTCCCATTCTTCTCTGCAGATCCTCTCAACCTCTGTCAGGTTGGATGGGAGCTTCACTGCACAGCTTTTTTCAGGTCTCTCCAGCTCTCCAGAGATGTTCAATCGGGTTCAAGTCCAGGCTCTGGCTGGGCCACTCAAGGACATTCAGAGACTTGTCCCGAAGCTACTCCTACATTCTCTTGACTGAGTGCTTAAGGTCGTTGTCCTGTTGGAAGGTGAACCTTTGCCTCAGTCTGAGATCTTGAGTTCTTTGGAGAAGGTTTTCATCAAGGATCTTTCTGCTCCATTCATCTTTCCCTCGATCCTGACTAGTCTCCCAGTCACTGCCACTGAAAAATATCCGCACAGCATGATGCTGCCAAGGAATGGTGACAGGTTTCCTCCAGACCTGATGCTTATCATTCAGGCCAAAGAATTCAATCTTGGTTTCATTAGACAAGAGAATCCTCATGGTCTGAGAGGCCTTTTAATTGCCTTTTGGCATACTCCAAGCAGCCTTTTCTTGAGGAGTTGCTTCCGCCTGGCCACTCTACCATTAAGGCCTGATTGGTGGAGTGCTGCAGAGATGGTTGTCCTTCTGAAAGGTTCTCCCATCCCCACAGAGGAACTACGAAGCTCTGTCAGAGTGACCATCAGGTTCTTGGTCACATCCCTGACAAGACCCTTCTCCCCCGATTGCTCAGTTTGGCCGGAGGGCCACTTTTTTTTTACGTTTATTTAACTAGGCAAGTCAGTTAAGAACAAATTCTTATTTTCAATGATGGCTTAGGAACAATAGGTTAACTGCCTGTTCAGGGGCAGAATGACAGATGTGTACCTTGTCAGCTCAGGGATTTGAACTTGCAACCTTCCAGTGACTAGTCCAATGCTCTAACCATTAGGCTACCCTGCCCCCACACTTCAAGGAAAAGTCTTGGTGGTTCCAAACTTCTTCCATTTAAGAATGATGGAGGTCACTGTGTTCTTGGGGACCTTCAATGCTGAAGAAATGTTTTGGTACCCTTCCCCAGATCTGTGCCTCGACACAATCCTGTCTCGGAACTACGGACAATTCCTTTGACCTCATGGCTTGGTTTTTGCTCTGACCTCCACTGTCAACTGTGGGACTTTATATAGACAGGTGTGTGCCTTTCCAAATCTTGTCAAATCAATTGAATTTAACACAGGTGGGCTCCAATCAAGTTGTAGAAACATCTCAAGGATGATCAATGGAAACAGGATGCACCGGAGCTCGTTTTTGAGTCTCTTAGCACAGGGTCTGAATACTTATTTTTATTTATTTTTATTTAACCTTTATTTAACAAGTCAAGTCAGTTAATTAAGAACAAATGATTGTTTACAATGACGGCCTACCCGACAAAACCCAGACAACACTGGCCAAATTGTGCACTACCCTATGGGACTCCCAATCACAGCCAGATGTGATTCAGCCTGGATTCGAACCAGGGACTGTAGTGTCACCTCTTGCACTGAGATGCAGTGCCTTAGACCACTGCGCTGTAACGTAACCAAATTTTGAAAAAGGGAAGGTTTCCGAATGCACTGTATATGAGGTCACTCTATCAACTGATTCCCCATAGATTTTGGGGGGATTGTGAGGTTTAATTCCTTCTAAAAATCACTTTCCATCTCTTTTGTGTTCCTACCGTTCATTTCCAGAGCGTTATTTGTGCACCACCGGATGGAGGAAACCCCGCAAACACAGCAGTGTCATCTACATATTGAAAGAATTTGTGGGCTGGGTCAGAGGCTTGACAATTGTTAGTATACAGCGTGTACAGGATTGGTGAAAGCACGCAACCTTGAGAGGCTCCCATATTCATCATTCTAGATGTGAAGATGGTGGAGTTAATCTTCACTTGATGGGTACCATTCACAAGGAAACTGTTGATCCACTTAATCAGTAGAGTGTTGACACCCAAATTCACCAACTTGACAACAAGTAGGTGGGGTTGGATGCTATTTAATTCCAGTTTTCCTCAATCAGGCTCTGACAGAGTTTGCAGTGAGTCTGCTCGCCAGTTGGTTCTGTGTTTCTTTACGATCAGACCAGTCAGAGAACAACCTTTATGACTGATGTCTAGTGTGAAATATGTTTATTGCTCAAATGATTTTATTTAACTTCTGTCCATTTCGGTCAGTTAACACAATTCGATCAGAATCTTGGAATCTTTACCTCGGAACACGGAAGTCATTTCAGCTCCTGTGATGGTTGGGATGATTGTGGGCACCAAGCCCAGAATCTTGGCATTGCTAAGGTAATTAACGCTCCTTCTGGCAAAACCAATTACGCCTTCTGATCTAGAGAGTGACTCAGCAATGACATGAGTGACACACAATTAGTTAAAAAGAGTCGCACACCAAACACATCATTTCTCAGATGCAGGTTACAAAAGATTTCATATGAAAGGAATAGAAATACCAAATATAACATGTTGTAAAAGACTACTAGAATTGAACTACAACCATAGATTGTTAATCAAATATCTTAGAGTAATGCAGTTCAAGTCTACAGATATCTTCAGTTTATATTTTATTTGATAAAGAAAACACAGATCACGCTCCACAGTATCTCCACCCTCACCTCTTTATAAATCTACCTTATTCAACCACTCCTCTTCCCGCCCTCTCCTAACACTCTGTCCCCCATCCCCTTTCTAGTTTCTCATATTCCAATAATATCTCTTTCTTATCCAACCGCCACCCCTCTCCTTCCCTCTCTTCCTCCTCTTCCTCCTCTTCCCCCCTTCATCACCTGTCAGCCCTCTCATTCTCAAGGTGACTCTGAGCATCTGTGGTAGTTTACGACACGTGAGCACATTTTTTCAGACCACCATTATCCTCTTGTGTTTGTGTGTCCTTATGTCCATGTGTTCGTATGTCGGTATTTCTGTGCGTGTGTGAGTATGTGTGTACCTGTACGGTCTGAGATATTTATCCTTTATCAAGGTCATATGGTTTTTGAGACACTGTTTATGTGTGTGTGTCCATAAGAATGTGAATAATTACTATGTCTTCCCCTCCTCCCTCTCCCTTCCTCTCTCCTCCTTCCTCTCCCCTCCTCCCTTCATCTCCCTTCCTCCCTTCTTCCCTCGCTCTTCCTCGCTTTCCCCTTCTCACTCTCCCTTCCTCCCTCTCCCCTCCTCCATCTCCCTTCCTTCCTCTCCCCTCCTCCCCCATCTCCCCTCTGTCCTGTGTCCTGAATATCAAAACCTCATCTGGACACAGGCACGCTATTTACTGGTAAATTTGTCTCATCATCCTCTCTCTCTCTCCTCATCTTCTCTCTCTCCTCCTATTCTCTCTCTCTCTCTCTCTCTCTCTCTCTCTCTCTCACACACACACACACACACACTGTGTCTTGCATCCTCCACAGACGTTTTTATGTGCACCAATTGAACCATTCATCAATTGGCAACACAGCTCTGCCTCTACATCAAATCTCTCATTGAAGAACACACACACGCACACATGTCCCCCCTCCACTCCCCCACAGACATGCAAGGATCTACCTTTATGAAAGTGAAATGAGTCTAGTGCCGGAGTGTTCAGTGGTGTGTCTCCTCTTTAGTCTGTTGACCATCAGACCTATGCAACAAGCCCAATTACCTGCTCTCTCTATGACAGACCATGGATCAGACGAATCGGTAGGGAGATGACTGGTTAGATGATTAGATCTGAGTTATCTGTGCTATTGCCCACACTGTACTAACAAAGCAGAGCCCTTAATGGAAAATATTGAATAGTTGCAATTTACCTGAATAGTCTTACATCTATCTCCAAACAATGAAGCACTGGGGGTTTATCTACTATGTGATGTGTATGTTTTCCACCTGTCAGTCACCTTGTGCTGTGGGAGGAAAGGGAGACATGGAAGAACACTTAAGTAGCTGTTTCGGTGCATAAAGAGTCACTTGCTTTGCGAAAATCATGTTCCTTATCAACGCACAGAGTGTGTTCATATGGACTGATGTTCCCTCATGTAATCTCGTTTAATCCAGAACTAATCTCTTGCATAATTGGTCATAATTGCTCCAGTTTCAACTGACCTGAGCCCTAGGACCATGCCCCAGGACTACCTGACATGATGACTCCTTGCTGTCCCCAGTCCACCTGGCCGTGCTGCTGCTCCAGTTTCAACTGTTCTGCCTTATTATTATTCGACCATGCTTGTCATTTATGAACATTTGAACATCTTGTCTATGTTCTGTTATAATCTCTACCTGGCACAGCCAGAAGAGGACTGGCCACCCCACATAGCCTGGTTCCTCTCTAGGTTTCTTCCTAGGTTTTGGCCTTTCTAGGGAGTTTTTCCTAACCACCGTGCTTCTACACCTGCATTGCTTGCTATTTGGGGTTTTAGGCTGGGTTTCTGTACAGCACTTTGAGATATCAGCTGATGTACAAAGGGCTATATAAATAAATTGATTTGATTTGATTTGGTCAGGTGCTCAGTTAAGTTCTAGGTCCATACGTTTCCCTCTCCCTTTCACTCGCTCTCTCCCTCTCTGTGTAGGAAGGAGTTTATGAATATATTGTTAGTGGTCATGTTGATCCATCAGCACTATAAACAGTGGTACAGACAGGACTATCTGCATAAGTATAACCAGTGGTTAATTAATACAGCCAGCATCACTGAGGGCCACGCTGCTTATTCTCAGCCTGGAAAAACAGTCGTGTTCACTGCCTGAGAAGAATATACAGCGCCTTGCAAAAGTATTCATCCCCCTTGCCGTTTTTTCCTATTTTGTTGCATTACAACCTGTAATTTAAATTGATTCATATTTGGATTTCATGTAATGGACATACACAAAATAGTCCAAATTGGTGAAGCGAAATGAAAACAAATGTAATGGTTCCAAATATTTAAATAAATAAATACATGAAAAAGTGGTGCGTGTATATGTATTCACCCCCTTTGCTATGAAGCCCCTTAATAAGATCTGGTGCAACCAATTACCTTCAGAGGTCACATGATTAGTTTAATAAAGTCCACCTGCGTGCAATCTAAGTGTCACATGATCTGTCACATGATCTCAGTATATATACACCTGTTCTGAAAGGCCCCAGTGTCTGCAACACCACTAAGCAACAGGCACCACCAATCAAGCGGCACCATGAAGACCAATGAGCTCTCCAAACAGGTCAGGTAAAAGTTGTGGAGAAGTACAGATCAGGGTTGGGTTATAAAAATATATCCGAAACTTTGAACATCCCACGGAGCACCATTAAATCCATTATTAAAAAATGGAAAGAATATGGCACCACAACAAACCTGCCAAAAGAGGACCCCCCACCAAAACTCACAGACCAGGCAAGGAGGGCATTAATCAGAGAGGCAAAAAGAGACCAAAGGTAACCCTGAAGGAGCTGCAAAGCTCCACAGCGGAGATTGGAGTATCTGTCCATAGGGCCACTTTAAGCCGTATACTCCACAAAGCTGGGATTTACGGAAGAGTGGCCAGAAAAAAAGACATTGCTTAAAGAAAAAATAAGCAAACACAATTGATGTTCACCTAAGGGCATGTGGGATACTCCCCAAACATATGGAAGAAGGTACTCTGGTCATATGAGACTGAAATTGAGCTTTTTGGCCATCAAGGAAAACATTATGTCTGGCGCAAACCCAACACCTGTCATCACCCCGAGAATACCATCCCCACAGTGAAGCATGATGTTTTTCATCGGCAGGGACTGGGAAACTGGTCAGAATTGAAGGAATGATGGATGGAGCTAAATTCAGTGAAATTCTCGAGGGAAACCTGTTTCAGTGTTCCAGAGATTTGAGACTGGGATGGAGGTTCACCTTCCAGCAGGACAATGACCCTAAGCATTCTGCTAAAGCAACACTCAAGTGGTTTAAGGGGAAACATGTAATGTCTTAGAAGGGCCTGGTCAAAGCCCAGACCTCAATCCAAATGAGAATCTGTGGTATGACTTAAAGATTGCTGTACACCAGCGGAACCCATCCTATTTGAAATGGCTGGAGCAGTTTTGCCTTGAAGCTTACAAATTCAGCAAAAAAAAGTCAATTTTTCAGGACCCTGTCTTTCAAAGATAATTAGTAAAAATCCAAATAACTTCACAGATCTTCATTGTAAAGGGTTTAAACACAGTTTCCCAATGCTTGTTCAATGAACTATAAACAATTAATGAACATGCACCTGTGGAACTGTCGTTAAGACGCTAACAGCGTACAGACGGTAGTCAACTAAGTTCACAGTTATGAAAACTTTGGACACTAAAGAGGCCTTTCTACTGACTGAAAAACACCAAAAGAAAGATGCCAAGGGTCCCTGCTCATCTGCATGAGCGTGCCTTAGGCAAGCCCCATGGAGGCATGAGGACTGCAGATGTGGCCAGGGCAATAAATTGCAATGTCCGTACTGTGAGACGCCTAAGAGAGCACTACAGGGAGACAGGACGGACAGCTGATCGTCCTCGCAGTGGCAGACCACGTGTAACAACACCTGCACAGGATTGGTTCATCCGAACATCACACCTGCGGGACAGGTACAGGATGGCAACAACTGCCCGATTTTGAAAACACAATCCCTCCATCAGTGCTCCATCAGTCCGCAATAGGCTGAGAGAGGCTGGACTGAGGACTTGTAGGCCTGCTGTAAGGCAGGTCCTCACCAGACATCACCGGCAACAATGTCGCCTATGGGCACAAACCCACCATCGCTGGACCAGACAGGACTGGCAAAAAGTGCTCTACTCTGACGAGTCGAGGTTTTGTCTCACCAGGAGTCATGGTCGGATTCACGTTTATCGTCAAAGGAATGAGCGTTATACCGAGGCCTGTACTCTGGAGCGGGATCAATTTGGAGGTGGAGGGTCCGTCATGGTCTGGGACGGTGTGTCACAGCATCGTCGGACTGAGCTTGTTGTCATTACAGGTAATCTCAACGCTATGCATTACAGGGAAGCGATCCTCCTCCCTCATGTGGTACGCTTCCCGCGGCTCATCCTGACATGATCCTCCAGCATGACAATGCCATCAGCCATACTGCTCGTTCTGTGTGTGATTTCCTGCAAGATAGGAATGTCAGTATTCTGCAATGGCCAGCGAAAAGCCCGGATCTCAATCCCATTGAGCACGTCTGGGACCTGTTGGATCGGAGGGTGAGGGCTAGGGCCATTCCCCCCAGAAATGTCTGGGAACTTGCAGGTGCCTTGGTGGAGGAGTGGGGTAATATCTCACAGCAAGAACTGGCATATCTGGTGCAGTCCATGAGGAGGAGATGCACTGCAGTAATGCAGCTGGTGGCCACACCAGATACTGACTGTTACTTTTTATGACCCCCCTTTGTTCAGGGACACATTATTCCACTTCTGTTAGTCACGTTGTCTGTGGAACTTGTTCAGTTTGTGTCTCAGTTTGTTATGAATCTTGTTATGTTCACACAAATATTTACACATGTTCAATAAAAGCAGTTGACAGTGAGAGGATGTTTATTTTTTTGTTGAGTTTAGAGACATACCCCCAAGAGACTTTCAAATGTAATTGCTGCAAAAGATGGCTCTACAAAGTATTGACTTTAGGGGGGTGAATAGTTATGCACGCTCAAGTTTTCATTTTTTGGGGTCTAATTTCTTGTTTGTTTCACAATAAAAAATATTTTGCATCTTCAAAGTGGTAGGCATGTTGTGGAAAATCAAATGATACAAAAAATATATTTTAATTTCAGGTTGTAAGGCAACAAAATAGGAAACATGACAAGGTGGGTGAATACTTTTGCAAGCCACTGTAACATTGTCTCTATACCTCCCCTGAGGCCCTCTCTCTCTCTCTCTGACTCTCTCTCCCCTCTCGCTCTCTTTGCCTCTCTCTCTCTCTCTCTCTCTCTCCCCCATCTCTCTCTTTGTCTCTCTCTTTGCCTCTCTCTCTCTCCTCTCTCTCTCTCTAAATTCATTGCAGTACTAGAGGCGTCACTACAGACTCGGGATTGATCCCGGGCTGTATCACAAAAGGCCGTGTTTTGGGAGGGTTTGGCCGGAGTGGCTTTATAAGTAGGTCATCATTGTAAATAATACAATTGTTCTGAACTGACTTGCATAGTCAAATAAAGGTTAATAAAAATAAATACAAATACAGTTGAAGTAGGAAGTTTACATACACTTAGGTTGGAGTCATTAAAGCTCGTTTTCCACCAATAAACAAATTTCTTGTTTACAAACTATAGTTTTGGCAAGTCAGTTAGGACATCTACTTTGTGCATGACACAAGTCATTTTTCCAACAATTGTCCAGACAGATTATTTCACTTATAATTCATTGTATCACAATTCCAATGGGTCAGAAGTTTACATACACTAAGTTGACTGTGCCTTTAAACAGCTTGGAAAATTCCAGAAACGTATGTCATGGCTTTAGAAGCTTCTGATAGGCTAATTGACATTATTTGAGTCAATTGGAGGTGTACCTGTGGATGTATTTCAAGGCCAACATTCAAACGCAGTGCCTCTTTGCTTGACATCATGGGAAAATCAAAAGAAATCAGCCAAGACCTCAGAAGAAAAATTGTAGACCTCCACAAGTCTGGCTCATTCTTGGAAGTAATTTCCAAATGACTGAAGGTACCACGTTCATCTGTACAAACAATAGTACGCAAGTATAAACACCATGGGACCACGCAGCCGTCACACGCGTTCTGTCTCCTAGAGGTTAATGTACTTTGGTGCGAAAAGTGCAAATCAATCCCAGAACAACAGCAAAGGACCTTGTGAAGATGCTGGAGCAAACAGGTACAAAAGTACAGTAAAACGAGTCCTATATCGACATAACCTGAAAGGCCGCTCAGCAAGGAAGAAGCCACTGCTCCAAAACCGCATTTAAAAAAGACAGACTATGGGTTGCATCTGCACATGGGGACAAAGATCATACTTTTTGGAGAAATGTCCTCTGGTCTGATGAAACAAATATAGGACTGTTTGGCCATAATGACCATCATTATGTTTGGAGGAAAAAGGTGGAGGCTTGCAACCTGAAGAACACCATCCCAACCGTGAAACACGGGGGTGGCGGCATTGTGTTTTGGGGGTGCTTTGCTGTGGGAGGGATGGGTGCACTTCACAAAATAGATAGCATCATGAGGCGGGAAAATTATGTGGATATATTGAAGCAACATCTCAAGACATCAGTCAGGAAGTTAAAGCTTGGTCACAAATGGGTCTTCCAAATGGACAATGACCCCAAGCCTACTTCCAAAGTTGTGGCAAAATGGCGTAAGGACAACAAAGTCAAGGTATTGGAGTGGCCATCACAAAGCCCTGACCTCAATCCTATAGAACATTTGTGGACAGAAGTGAAAAAGCATCTGCGAGAAAGGAGGCCTACAAACATGACTCAGTTAGACCAGCTCTGTCAGGAGGACTGGCCCTAAATTCACCCAACTTATTGTGGGAGGCTTGTGGAAGGCTACCCGAAACATATGACCCAAGATAAACAATTTAAAGGCAAATGCTACCAAATACTAATTGAGTGTATGTAAACTTCTGTCCCACTGGGAATGTGATGAAAGAAATAAAAGCTGAAATAAATAATTCTCTCTACTATTATTCTGACATTTCACATTCTTAAAATCAAGTGGTGATCCTAACTGACCTAAGACCAGGAATTTTTACTAGGATTAAATGTCAGGAATTGTGGAAAAACTGAGTTTAAATGTCGTTGGCTAAGGTGTATGTAAACTTCCGACTTCAACTCTACGTTTCAATTCAAGGGGCTTTATTGGTATGGGAAACAAATCTAGTTGAAAACAAAAGTTAAAATGACACAAGTTCCATAATAATAAAGACAATTCAAATGTTATATTATGTTTATATACAGTGTTGTGAGTATGTGTAATTAGTCAAATTAAAACAGGGAAAATAAATTAACATAAATATGGGTTGTATTTAAAACGGTGATTTGTTCTTCACTGGTTGCCCTTTTCTTGTGGCAACAGGTCACACATTTTGTTGCCGTGATTGTACACTGTGGTATTTCACCCAGTAGATATGGTCATACATTTGGCAGGAGGTTAGGAAGTGCAACTCAGTTTCCATCTCATTTTGTGGGAAATGTGCACATAGCCTGTCTTCTCTTGAGAGCCAGGTCTGCCTACGGTGACCTTTCTCTATAGCAAGGCTATGCTCACTGAGTCTGTACATAGTCAAAGCTTTCCTTCATTTTAGGTCAGTCACAGTGGTCAGGTATTCTGCCACTGTGTACTCTCTGTTCAGGGCCAAATAGCATTCTGATTTGCTCCGTTGTTTTTTGTTAATTCATTCCAATGTGTCAAGTAATTATATTTTTGTTCTCTCTCTCTTTCTCTCTCTTCCTGTAGTCTTCTAGGACAGTAAGTGTATTCTGAGTCTCTCTCATACCTTACTGCTGACACAGGTTAGTATGGCTAGAGTGTCTTTCCCATGTAAGATATGAACACTATTTATTCACCCAGATGAGGCCCATTTAGATAGCCATCTCTGTATTTATTACACCTTTCTGAGAGAGAGAGAGGGAGAGAGAGAGCGAGAGAGAGAGAGAGAGAGAGAGAGAGACAGAGAGAGAGAGAGGGAGAGGGAGAAGGAGAGAGAGAGAGAGGGGAGGGGCAGGGGGGACAGAGAGGCAGACAATGCTAGAAAGAGAGAAACATGGGACAGGGCAATAAAGAGTCACACAGAGAGAGAGCGAGAGAAAGAGACACGGTCACCTTCGGCCAAAAGACTTTTAATTGTTCTTAGTGATAAATTACAATGTGGAAGAAGGTAATACAGATACTAGAATAGCTTTCAATTACCTCCTTTAACTAGCTATCATTATACAGGGAGGGAGGGAGGGAGGGAGGGAGGGAGGGAGGGAGGGAGGGAGGGAGGGAGGGAGGGAGGGAGGGAGGGAGGGAGGGAGGGAGGGAGGGGAGGGAGGGAGGGAGGGAGGGAGGGAGGGACAAATAGAGAAGGAGAGAGAGAAAGATAATATCAATCATATTAAATGTCTTACCAAGTCTGTCAGTCAGTTCTGCCATTATAAAAGCCCTTAAAGATGTGCCTGAATAGATATTGGTTATAAAACTCCATTCTATATATTTTGAAACATGAACATAATACTAGGTCAACCAACACCACATTATCTGCATATTTTCTGTATATTATCAAAATGTTATCTGTATATTATCTGTATATTTTCTGTATATTATCAAAATGTTATCTGTATATTTTCTGTATATTATCAAAATGTTATCTGTATATTATCTATATTTTATCTGTATAGCATCTATATATTATCTGTATATTTCATATATACTATCTATATATTATCTGTATATTATCTATATATTACCTGTATATTATCTGTATATTACCTATATATTATCTATATATTTCCTGTATATTATCTGTATATTTCCTATATATTATCTATATTTTATCTCTATATTATCTATATATAATCTATATTTTATCTCTATATTATCTCTATATTATCTCTTATTATCTATATATTATCTATATTTTATCTCTATATTATCTATATATTATCTGTATATTATCTGTATATTACCTGTATAGTATATGTATATTATCTATATATTATCTGTATATTACCTATATATTATATGTATAATTATCTGTATATTACCTATATATTATCTGTATATTATATGTATATTAACTATACATTATCTGTATATTACCTTTATATTGTCTATATATTGTCTATATAATATCTGTATATTACCTATATATGTTCTGTATATTATCTGTATATTTCCTATATATTATCTGTATATTGCATGTATTACCTGTATATTATCTATCTTTATCTGTATATTATCTATATATTATCTGTAAATTATCTATATATTGTCTATATATTATCTATATATTATCTGCATATTAGCTATATATTATCTGTATATTATATGAATATTATCTATACATTATCTGTATATTACCTTTATATTATCTATACATTATCTATGTATGATCCATATTAAGAATATAGAATAGAAATCTGTTGAGAGCCCTATTAGAATGTGTTTATGTAAATTAATCATTCATCCGATGTGAGTAGGTGCAGATCTAGCATCAGCCTACCATCCCAGAAAACTAGCCTTAACCATAAGGGAGGAACACAAAACTGACCGTAGATCAGCATCTGCACAAGGATCACTTCTACAGCTGAAATCTTTGTATTACACTGCAGACAGACACTTAACTGTCCATATTTATTCTTTATTTTACCCCCCTTTTCTCCCCAATTTTGTGATATTACAATCTTGTCTCATCATTCCAACTCCCCAACGGGCTCAGGGGAGAGTCGAAGGTTGAATCATGCATCCTCTGAAACATTACCCGCCAAACCTCGCTTCTTAACACCCTGCCAGCTTAACCCGGAAGTCAGCCGCACCAATGTGTTGGAGGAAACACCGTTCAACTGATGACTA
The DNA here is from genome assembly GCF_036934945.1 of Oncorhynchus masou masou. Lineage (NCBI taxonomy): Eukaryota > Metazoa > Chordata > Actinopteri > Salmoniformes > Salmonidae > Oncorhynchus > Oncorhynchus masou. Next base: position 67,310,644 of record NC_088229.1, on the reverse strand, counting down.
AAGTCAGCCTGGAGGAGCCCGGCCTGCCCCAAGGAGTCGCTAGAGCACGATGAGAAAGCCCCCCAGCCAAACCCTCCCCTAACCTGGACGATGCTGGGGCAATTGTGCGCCACCCTATGGGACACCCGGTCACGGCCGGTTGAGACACAGCCTGGAATCGAACCCCAGGCAGTAGTGACGCTGCAACACTGTGATGCAGTGCCTTAGACTGCTGCGTCACTCGGTTGGCCAGCTGTCTGTATTCCTTATAAACATACAGAGTGCGTTCATATGGACTGATCCTCCCTTATGCTTCTACAACATCTTTATTGCAATTCTTCTCCAGATACATTAATTGTACTCTTACTTATAGACATGCATTAGCTTGGTTGCCATGGCCTTGTACACGGCAGTCAACAGTTTCAGCTGTCTGGAATATTTGTTATTTCTAAGTGTATATGGTTGTGAGATTATATATTTTTTGCTTAGATGGAGAACTGAAGACTTGTTCCTCTCTTGTTCGGCTCAGTGGCTCGGAAACAACCCGGGCAAGGACTGACAACACACACACACACAGCTCTCTGGGACGCATTTGTCCCAGACAGCAACACTATTGACTCTGTACATCGTGGTATTATATATGAATAATATATATTTATATATAAATATTATATATAGTATATCATAATATAATGCACAAAACACAGGAATATAATGTTTCAAAGCAGCGAGTAAAATTATCTTTCCATCCTCTCCAACACACTCTCCAAAATGCCTCCATTTTACCACCTTCCTATGTTCTCTATTTGTTTGCATTAGGAACTCTGTACGCAGCATGCTAACTGCTCTGTGAAAGGGGACATCACCATGCTAGGCTGAGCTAGCTGCAGAACGGTGTATTCCACTACACATCCTTTCAGTTTCATGCTTATTCCAAAATGGCCACTTAACATTCAGTCAAACACTCTACTTTATCTCTTCAATAAGAAAGAAGGAAGTTCAACTGTCCAACCTATCAAATTAATCCTAACCCTCAGCTTCCCTCCTTTACTGCACATATCCTTCTCGTACCTGATTCTGTGTATGAGAAGTATCCCACCCCCCTCTGAAATGGTCCCTGTGGATCACAAATCTTCAATGTGGAATTCCAACCGTATATTCTGCAGTATACATTCCAGTCTATAAAGTATGTAGTGTTTGTCTGTCTCTCTCAGACCTCTGACTCCAGACTAGAGACTTTTCCCCAGGGCCGAGTCACGCAGGGTCTGTCCTCAGACCTCAACCCTACCAAGCCCTCTCCTCTCTGGGGCTCTATGTCCGGATCCTGGGCCCCTCCATAGGCTCCATAGGCTCCATACAAACTGTCCTGGTACAACAACCCCCTCTGACTTCGACAGCCACCTCCACAGGCCAGGAGCTGGCATACAGGGCTGGGAATACGGTAGGTACCGGGGCTGGGGTGGTTGCTGGATGCCGGGGAATGGGTCTGGAGGTTGAGGGGGCTGTGGTATAGAGGCAGCCCAGGGTAGGAGGTTAGATAGTCGTTGTACTGTCTGCTGAGCAGGCTGGTGGTTCTCCGGACCACCCCCAGGCCTACCCCACCTCCCCCTCCCTGGCCCCCCAGGACGGCCTCCCTGTAGGTGGGCAGGTGTGTGGAGTGTGAGTGCCGCAGCTTCTTACGCGAGTTTCCTTTCCTCTGGTCCTGCCTTATATGAAGATAGGCATGTTGGCGGGGTGAGGCGGCAGGATAGCATAGGTTGTTCCGGAATGGGGTGGGGTTGTAGAGTTTGGTGGGAGTTTCTTGGTCGACCATGATGCGGGGAAATAAGTCTGGTAAAGCAGAATGTGATTGGCTATCGAGGGATGTAGGCGGAGAATCGTCCGGCTGGCGAATCTGCTCGCTGCCCCAGGTGGCTCGAAGGAAAGATGGCCGTCGGTGGCGCCGCCGTCTGCCTGCTAGGACGAGCTCCTCCAGAGGAAGAGGCCAGGAGCCACCGCATCCCTCTTCCCCAGGACAGAGCACCGCTCCTGGGTACAGGGAGTCAGGCATGTGGGGCGAGACGTGGTTTTCCTGGAGGTGGTTGGCCCGGAGTTCAGCCAGGCACACCGTCTTCTCCTCCCTGCGCCGCCTCCTCTGTCCTCCTCCTCTTCCTGTCTCCCCTGAGAGGAGACTCTTGTTCCTCCTCTTCCTCTTGGAGGGCTCTGTGTGGGGGGGGTGGGAGACAGCAGAGGGTGGGTGAGAGGAGAGGTAGATGTCTGGGAGCTGGAGCTCACTATAGGGGATGAAGGGAGAGCGGGGGTGGGAAAGGTGTTGGGGGTCCACATAGAGCCTACCTGTGGAGGGGTGAGGATAAGAAGAGAGGCGATCCCCCCCAGCCAGGTCAAGGTGAGGGCAAATGAGACTAGAAACAGGAAGTGGTCTGTCGTAGAGAGAGGAAGTACGAGCCGGGAGCGTGTATCGTAGCGGTGTGGGTCTCGCCAGCCCCCTCTGCTGGTTCACAGATGTCCCTGAACCCAGCGTGCAGTATTGTGGGCTGAGGGGGCGCTCGGGGGGCAGGTGTGTATTCTCTGTGACATAAGCGAACCCTCCCGGGACTGTTTCCGTGGTGCCATGCTGCGGAATGTGGACTGGCAGGCTGCCGCCATGGCGTCCCCAGTGTTCTATGGTCTTGGAGGCGTGGTCCAGTGAGGTCTCGACTTGGGCGGAATTAACCAGGTCCTTAGCAGTGCGTAGCATCTTGAGCATGTTAGCCTGGGCATAGTTAGCTGTCAGGTCTGGGTTGGCCAGGTTAGGGAGGTCTGGTTCCTCCACCCCGTTGAAGCAACTGTAGATACCCTGGGAGACGGAAGAGAGGGAGGGAGGGGAGAGGGAAAGTAGAGGATGGGAGAGATGAGAGAGAGAGAGAGAGAGAGAGAGAGAGAGAGAGAGAGAGAGAGAGAGAGAGAGAGAGAGAGAATACATGATCTACTACATGTAAAATTCTGTAGAAGCCCTGTAGAGAGATCTAACTCAAAAGTTAAACCTCACAAAGAAAGTCATTCGATTCAACAGATTTTGCCAGTTTGGACACACGCTGAACACACACAGACTTGCTGAGCAAATAGTATCAAACTGCAAACAGAGAGCTGAGTCCCCTGACTGCACCGTTCACAGTCGACTGAAAAACTGACAAAGCCTAATTTAATTTGGCCCTCAGGGGCCCCCGTAGGGATTAACTATCAGATAGTAATTTAGCTGCTAATCTGATAAACCATGATACAGGTACAACGCTGCAATTACACACTGTTAGCAGAGCGTGCACACACACACACACATGAGATTGCCTAGTCACTTTTACCCCTACCTACATGTACATATTACCTCAACTACCTTGTAATCCTGCACATTGACTTGCTACCGGTACTCCTTGTATTTGGCCTCGATGTTGTTATTTATTGTGTTACTATTTCATATTTTTATTTGCTCATTTATTTAATGGTAAAAGTTTACACCGATTGTGCTAGGCGCATATGAAACATAAAATCTGATTTCATGAATTGAGTTGAGTCCATAGACTTTAGGCTGGGAATGTTTTTCACGTTCGTTCCCTCCTTCTGCCTCTCCTACAAACACGCACTTATTACATAGATTGGTTGTTGATTAACACTAATGTTGAGCTGGAATTAAAACCGTGGTTTGTGCTCATTAAAACTATTGTTCTGCAGATGATAATGTAGTCATAGGAATTATATGTGGGGTAAACAGCAATAAGAGCTCATATCAGGCGTTATTCATTCGCCACACATCATTAACTCTTATACGAGTTGTGTTCTCTCTCCCTCTCTCTCTTTCTTTCTCTGTATCTCTCTCTCTCTCTTTCTTTCTTTCTCTGTATCTCTCTCTTTCTCTCTGTACCTCTCTCTCTCTTTCTTTCTCTGTATCTCTCTCTCTTTCTTTCTCTATCTCTCTGTATCTCTCTCTTTCTCTCTGTACCTCTCTCTCTCTTTCTCTCTGTACCTCTCTCTCTCTTTCTTTCTCTGTATCTCTCTCTTTCTCTCTCTGTATCTCTCCCTTTCTCTCTCTGTATCTCTCACTTTCTCTCTCTGTACCTCTCTCTTTCTCTCTCTGTATCTCTCTCTGTATCTCTCTGTACCCCTCTCTTTCTCTCTCTTTCTCTCTCTGTACCTCTCTCTCTCTCTGTCTCTGTATATCTCTCTTTCTCTCTCTGTATCTCTCTCTTTCTCTCTCTGTCTCTCTGTACCTCTCTCTCTCTATCTCTCTCTTTCTCTCTGTATCTCTCTTTCTCTCTGTATCTCTCTTTCTCTCTGTATCTCTCTCTTTCTTTCTCTGTATCTCTCTCTTTCGCTCTCTGTGTAACTCTCTCTTTCTCTCTCTGTACCTCTCTCTCTCTCTCTGTCTCTGTATATCTCTCTTTCTCTCTCTGTATCTCTCTCTTTCTCTCTCTGTACCTCTCTCTCTCTCTCTGTCTCTGTATATCGCTCTTTCTCTCTCCGTATCTCTCTCTTTCTCTCTCTCTTTCTCTCTCTGTACCTTTCTCTTTCTCTCTCTGTATTTCTCTCTTTCTCTCTCTGTACCTCTCTCTCTGTCTCTGTATATCTCTCTTTCTCTCTCTGTATCTCTCTCTTTCTCTCTCTGTCTCTCTGTATCTGTCTCTTTCTCTGTCTGTCTATCTGTACCTCTCTCTCTCTCTCTCTTTATCTCTCTCTTTCTCTCTGTATCTCTTTCTCTCTGTATATCTCTCTTTCTCTCTGTATCTCTCTCTTTCTTTCTCTGTATCTCTCTCTTTCTCTCTCTGTGTAACTCGCTCTTTCTCTCTCTGTACCTCTCTCTCTCTCTGTCTCTGTATATCACTCTTTCTCTCTCCTTATCTCTCTCTTTCTCTCTCTCTTTCTCTCTCTGTACCTTTCTCTTTCTCTCTCTGTATCTCTCTCTTTCTCTCTCTTTCTCTCTCTGTCTCTGTATATCTCTCTTTCTCTCTCTGTATCTCTCTTTCTCTCTCTCTTTCTCTCTCTGTACCTCTCTCTTTCTCTCTCTGTATCTCTCTCTGTATCTCTCTCTTTCTCTCTCTCTCTCTCTCTCTCTGTATCTCTCTCTCTGTATCTCTCTCTGTATCTCTCTTTCTCTCTCTGTATCTCTTTCTCTCTCTCTCTCTTTCTCTGTATCTCTCTCTTTCTCTCTCTGTATCTCTCTCTGTATCACTCACTTACTCTCTCTTTCTCTCTCTGTTTCTCTCTCTCTCTGTATCACTCTCTTTCTCTCTCTGTATCTCTCTCTTTTCTCTCTCTTTCTCTGTTTCTCTCTTTCTCTCTCTGTGTCTATCTCTGTCTCTCTCTGTGTCTCTCTCTTTCTCTCTCTGTATTTCTCTTTTTTCTCTCTTTCTCTCTCTGTTTCTCTCTTTCTCTCTCTGTATCTATCTCTGTCTCTCTCTTTCTCTCTCTTTCTCTCTCTGTATCGCTCTCTTTCTCTCTCTCTCTCTCTCTCTTCTCTGTATCTCTCTCTCTCTGTATCTCTCTCTTTCTTCCTCTGTATCTCTCTCTTTATCTCTCTGTACCTCTCTCTCTCTCTGTATCTCTCTATTTCTCGCTCTGTATCTCTCTCTCTCTGTATCTCTTTCTTTCTCTCTCTCTGTCTTTCTGTCTCACCCTGCTGATGGCGAGCAGGAAGTCCATCCTGGGAGATTTGTCTAGTTCCTTGTGAAGTTTCCAGTAGAGTAGATGTTCCCAGGAGAACACCAGCAGACTGAGCCCCATGGCCACCAGCAGCATGTAGAAGACCCCGGCCATGTTGTCTATGTCCAGCTTACTGCTCATCACCTCGTTCTTCTCATTCTGACAGATGCCTGACAGCCAGACCGTCTCCAAGCGCTGGGTGTCACCTGGGAGAGGAGAGGCACGCAGTCAGAATCACCTTGAGGAGTGACTCACCAGTGAATTACCACAGTCAGATTCAGGTGCATGGGGTTTCTTTCAAATTAGGCTCCTGGGGAATATGTGATTTATGACTTACAAATTGGGGTTACCAGTGTGTGTGTGTGTGTGTGTGTGTGTGTGTGTGTGTGTGTGTGTGTGTGTGTGTGTGTGTGTGTGTGTGTGTGTGTGTGTGTGTGTGTGTGTGTGTGTGTGTGTGTGTGTGTGTGTGTGTGTGTGTGTGTGTGTGCATGCGTGCGTGCGCATATGCATGACCCACCATCTCCCAGGAACTGCAATAAGGCCAGGTCAATTGGTCGTTTCCATCGAGAGTCTTTCTGCAGGGCAATACCATAGCCCGTTGTAGCAAACACCTTCCCAGAGCCAATAGTCACAAGCTTACAGCCCTCGTCCTTCCCTGCCATGTAGTTCAACACCGCAGCATCATAGATAAAAGCATCCAGCTTCCTGGATGAGACAGAGAAGAATCAGAATGTGTTGCAGTTTTAATAAACCAAATGGAACTCCTCCCAGTAAATAGGCGGATCAAACTATGGGGATCATAGACAGTATTGTATTCTGAGAGCGTTGGACTGGGGGTTGGGGTTAGGGGTTAGGGGTGAGAGCTGGAGGAGAGGTAAGGATTAAAGGAAGTGTGTTCTTACGCTGTTTTAAGGCTGTTGAGGGCATCCTCCACTCCTTTCTGGTTGTATTTGACCATGTGTGCGTGCATGTCGGGGTAGTTACTCCTGATGTTCCTCTCTGTGCTGCCGTTAGGGACCGTCCCAAACCGGAATGGAGGGTAGTGTTCCTGAGGCTTCTGGAACTGAGGAGAGGAGAGGAGAGGAGAGGAGAGGAGAGGAGAGGAGAGGAGAGGAGAGGAGAGGAGAGGAGAGGAGAGGAGAGGAGAGGAGAGGAGAGGAGATTCAGTTCAGTGAGATCTAATTCAGAGCAGTTCTATTCATTTGAAACTGATTCAGTTAAAATCTCTTCCTATCAATTCACTTTCATTGGAATGAACGCCATTCTACCCTGTTCAATTTGATTAAATGTGATATCATTCAAGGCCCGAGTAACTACCCCGACAGTAGCCATAGATATAGTTCAGTCTAGTAGATGAACTCAGGGCCATTTGGAGTCGGTTCAAAGTTGAAATGATTCAGAGTGCAGGGTGGATGAAACCTTTGAAAGAACCACACAGAATTTAGACGCTCATAAAACTCTATTAAAATGTAAATAAAAACTGCTCTATTATTCTCTTTTAGTATTGACCTTCAGAGCCCTATGTAGATGGATGGTGTGTGTGTGTGTGTGTGTGTGTGTGTGTGTGTGTGTGTGTGTGTGTGTGTGTGTGTGTGTGTGTGTGTGTGTGTGTGTGTGTGTGTGTGTGTGTGTGTGTGTGTGTGTGTGTGTGTGTGTGTGTGTGTGTGTGTGTGTGTGTGTGTGTGTGTGTGTGTGTGTGTGTGTGTTTGTGTGTGTGTGTGTGTGCGCATGAACTTGAGTGTGTATAGGAAGGAGTTTATGAATATATTGTTAGTGGTCATGTTGATCCATCAGCACTATAAACAGTGGTACAGACAGGACTATCTGCATAAGTATAACCAGTGGTTAATTAATACAGCCAGCATCACTGAGGGCCACGCTGCTTATTCTCAGCCTCTCTCTCTCTCTCTCCCTGTTTATCTGTTTCTCTCTCTGTATAACTGTTTCTCTCTCTCTCTCTCTCTCTCTCTCTCTCTCTCTCACTCTCTGTTTAATGGTTTATCTCTCTGTATAATGGTTAATCTCTCTGTATATCTCTGTTTATTGGTTTATCTCTCTGTATATCTCTCTGTTTATTGGTTTCTCTCTGTATCTCTCCCTGTTTATTGGTTTCTCTCTCTATATCTCTCTGTTTATTGGTTTATCTCTCTCTGTATCTCTCTGTTTAATGGTTTATCTCTCTGTATCTTTGTCTGTTTACTGGTTCTCTCTCTGTATCTATCTGTTTATTGGTTTCTCTCTCTGTATCTCTCTGTTAAATGGTTTATCTCTCTGTATCTCTCTCTGTTTATTGGTTTCTCTCTCTGTATCTCTCTGTTTGGCATGGGAGACGTGTTAACATTGCCAAAGCAAGTGAGGTAGATAATATATAAAGTGAATATGTAAAGTGAAATAAACAATAAAAATTAACAGTAAACATTACACATACAGAAGTTTCAAAACAATAAAGACAATTCAAATGTCATATTATATATATACAGTGTTTTAACAATGTACAAATGGTTAAAGGACACAAGATAAAATAAATAAGCATAAATATGGGTTGTATTTACAATGGTGTTTGTTCTTCACTGGTTGCCCTTTTCTCGCGGCAACAGGTCACACATCTTGCTGCTGTGATGGCACACTGTGGAATTTCACCCAGTAGATATGGGAGTTTTTCAAAATTGGATTTGTTTTCTAATTCTTTGTGGATCTGTGTAATCTGAGGGAAATATGTCTCTCTAATATGGTCATACATTGGGCAGGAGGTTAGGAAGTGCAGCTCAGTTTCCACCTCATTTTGTGGGCAGTGAGCACATAGCCTGTCTTCTCTTGAGAGCCATGTTTGCCTACGGCGGCCTTTCTCAATAGCAAGGTTATGCTCACTGAGTCTGTACATAGTCAAAGCTTTCCTTAATTTTGTGTCAGTCACAGTGGTCAGGTATTCTGCCGCTGTGTACTCTCTGTTTAGGGCCAAATAGCATTCTAGTTTGCTCTGTTTTTTTGTTAATTCTTTCCAATGTGTCAAGTAATTATCTTTTTGTTTTCTCATGATTTGGTTGGGTCTAAGTGTTTGTGAACAGAGCCCCAGGACCAGCTTGCTTAGGGGACTCTTTTCCAGGTTCATCTCTCTGTAGGTGATGGCTTTGTTATGGAAGGTTTGGGAATCGCTTCCTTTTAGGTGGTTATAGAATTTAACGGCTCTTTTCTGGATTTTGATCATTAGTGGGTATCGGCCTAATTCTGCTCTGCATGCATTATTTGCTTTTGTAGATTGATGGGGTTTTGTTCAGTGAAGTATTCTAGGTAAGTCTATGGTTGCCTAGAGTGGTTCTCAATCTGAGGCAGGTGTTTATCGTTGTCTCTGATTGGGAACCATATTTAGGCAGCCATATTCAGGCATAATTGTTTCAGTTTCCTGGGTTGTGCTTTGGTTGTGTTTCTTGTTTTGTATTATGTTTTGTTTAAAGACGAAATCACTCGCTTTCTGAACTTGCTTCCCGACTCTCAGCGCACATCGTTACAGTTGATCTGTTCCTGTATTTCTCTCTGTTTCTCTCTCTCTGCATCTCTGAAACAAAATGTGTCGCTTGTCATTTTCGTCTTCTGTGATTATGCTTAAGAATAGCGAGCTGAATGAAGAAGAATGTGTGTGGTTGTCACGCCCTGACCTTAGAGATCCTTATTTATTCTCTGTTTGGTTAGGTCAGGGTGTGACTCGGGTGGGAGAATCTGTTTTCTATTTCTTTGTTGTTTTTGCCGAGTGTGGTTCCCAATCAGAGGCGGCTGTCTATCGTTGCCTCTGATTGTCATTTTCCGTTTGGGTTTTGTGGGGTGTTTTCCGTTTAGTATCTGTGCCTCACGGAACTGTTCGCTTTCGTTTTTGTATTCGTTATATTTGTTTGAGTGATTCTTGACAATAAAGAACATGAACACTTTCCACGCTTGGCTTTGGCCCACTCTACCTTACAACGACGAGCGTTACAGTGGTGTATGCGATGAGTGTGGTGTGTGTGTACGTGTGTCTTTGTGTTCACATATGTAAGCTATTGAATGACAGGGATAATCTTTGACAAGATGAGCTACAAGAGAACAGTTATCAGGATAGATGGATTGGTGGACGACTCGGGGATTGATTAACTGTCCTACCTTCTTATCAGACAGTCCAGACACAGTGTCTATGTACTGCTCCTGGATCATGAAGGCAGCCAGGTTGGCGGTGTAGGAGGCCAGGAAGATGACCGCGAAGAAGGCCCACACCAGCACCATGATCTTACTGGTGGTTCCTTTAGGGTTCTCGATGGGGACTGAGTTATTGAACACGATGCCCCAAAGCAACCACACTGACTTCCCTATGGTGAAGGTAGGACCTCCTGCCGCTGGGGGGGTGGAGGCAGGAGGAGAGAAAGGAGGAGAGGGGGGAGGTGTTTGGTTAATATACTCATTGTATCATAACAGTATCATTAGCAGATGTACAATATACGTCCATGTTATTGATGTGTGTAATGAAACATACGTCCATGTTATTGATGTGTGTAATGAAACATACGTCCATGTTATTGATGTGTGTAATGAAACACACGTCCATGTTATTGATGTGTGTAATGAAACATACGTCCATGTTATTGATGTGTGTAATGAAACACACGTCCATGTTATTGATGTGTGTAATGATGTGTAATGAAACATACGTCCATGTTATTGATGTGTGTAATGAAACATACGTCCATGTTATTGATGTGTGTAATGAAACATACGTCCATGTTATTGATGTGTGTAATGAAACATACGTCCATGTTATTGATGTGTGTAATGAAACATACGTCCATGTTATTGATGTGTGTAATGAAACACACGTCCATGTTATTGATGTGTGTAATGATGTGTAATGAAACATACGTCCATTTTCCTATACTGTTGATGGCTGTATCATGCATTTCCAATTAGCTTGTTTGTACAGCCCCTTACTAGACCTAATAATTTTGACCTTTTCATCTCTCTATCACGTTTCCATTCATAGGTTGTTCCCTATCCCATCATTCAACCCAGCAGCAGCACTGAACACAGCATCATTAGCAATCCTCTCAGCATTAGACTAGTCACTGAAGGGTTTGCCGTTAGCTTGCCTCTAGCTGTGTGTCGTGTTGGGTAACACAGTGTTAGCCACTAGCCTGCCTCTAGTTGTGTTGTGTTTGGTAACACAGTGTTAACTGCTAGTCTGCCTCTTGTTGTGTGTTGTGTAACACGGTGTTAGCCACTAGCCTGCCTCTAGTTGTGTTGTGTTGGGTAACACAGTGTTAACTGCTAGTCTGCCTCTAGTTGTGTGTCGTGTTGTGTAACACAGTGTTAGCCACTAGCCTGCCTCTAGTTGTGTGTCGTGTAGTGTAACACAGTGTTAGCCACTAGCCTGCCTCTAGTTGTGTTGTGTAACACAGTGTTAGCCACTAGCCTGCCTCTAGTTGTGTTGTGTAACACAGTGTTAGCTGCTAGCCTGCCTCTATCTGTCTGTCGTATTGGGGAACACAGACTCAGCCCATTCATCTTTGCCAGCTTGGAGAAGCCAAATCCATCTCCATCAGATTAGCCTAGCGACAAACACTAATTAAACCAGGAAGTGACCTTTCAGACCGCGAGACGAGAGCGGGCTCTGGCAGCTCGGCATGCTGGGATTGATTAGCCGTCTTTGTTGAGTGCAGTGCTATACCCCACTCTCCCAGGGACTCTCGGGGTCTGGCATTCTGTGTCAATACCTGCCTAAAACCACTTTAAAACTCTTGGCACCTAGCTTCTGTTTCTAGTATGTAGGACACAGCCGTTTCCCATACTAATGTAGCCGATAAACAACTCTCACTTCCCTGTGTTTGTGTGAATAAGCAGTGTTTTATTTTATTATTACAATTATTTATTATTTTAGGGGGTAGATCAGCTTTATTATCGCAGATAGATTGTAGCTTCCATCAATGTAATTGTCTGCATCATTTCCAATCCCCCATATATATTTTGTGTAAATATTATATAAAATGTACTTTTAAAATATATTTTATTTTCTTATTTTCACCTAACCCTACCACCCCTCTCATACACTTCCCTGTGTTTGGGTGAATAAGCAGGGTTAATGACCAGCTGAGTTTCAACCCAAGTCTCCTGTGTGAGCCCTCGGCGCTAAAGCCAGAGTAGCAGCAGCTGTGCCACAACTCACCTTTAGCGCTGACCAAGCTGCGGTTGTAGCCGACAGGACTGAAGTACTCGAACACGAATACGGTCACAGCTACCACGGTCAGGCACATTACAAACATCATCACCCACACCGCTGGGCTATAGGGCTCTGGGAGAGAGGAGGAGAGACAAGGAGGAGGGAGAGAGAGAGCGGGAGGGAGGGATCTTTCTTTTTATGTCATTTGGACTGGCCAATGATGGCTAATAATGTCACCAGGTATAGTATCTACAGAAAACTTAAAGACGGTCATAGGATTGTTCATCCATTGCTTTGGTTGTCATATAAGCTTGTCTACTGCCAGGCTCAAACAAAGCAATTATACATACTGAGCAGCTCGGGGAGGGAAAAGGCAGAGATAAAAATGACTCATTTTAACATGGGAACGCCAACTTGTTTTCATTTTGATTTGGTTGTTTCAGGGTTTATGTATGATGTAGTTGTATCTGCAGGATAAATCGAAAGTTACCTAAAACGGAAACAGACCACTGAGACAGAACCCAGTAAAGTAGGCCAAACACAAACACACACACAAACACACACACACATGCACTGAGCGTTGCCATGGGAGCTAGCTGTCATGCTGATTCCGTGAGGAGAGGCATCATGGCCGGCAATCCAGGTAAATCACTGTTTGACACAGATCTAAGATCAGACTATACTCCCAATATTATAATGTTAACTATTGGAGTACAAACACTAAACTTACCTCATATCAAATGATATTTACATTATATAAAGACAATCAATGAATCAATCCAAATATCTCACCGAGGAAGGCGGAGGGGGAGACAGTCCCATTGCTACGGGCAACCATGACGCTGATGCCGGTCTCGACGAATGGCACGGAGAAGTCGATGATCTCAGAACGCTCCTCATTTATGGTGAGAGAACCTATGGCCATGTCTGCTTTCCTGTAGAACACCTGGGAGAGAGGGAGGAGAGGGGGAGGAATCAGACAGGGTGGAAGGGTGATACATCTTTACATCATACAACTTAAAACATGATCTACTGTGCTTCATCCCTCTGTCAATGTAAGAATTGAACATTATAGCATTTTTTTTCTCTCTCTCTCTCGCATTACCTCAACATGGCTGTTCCACTGGATGTCAGAAGGTGAATTCACCAATTTGTAAGTCGCTCTGGATAAGAGCGTCAGCTAAATGACTTAAATGTAAAATGAAATGTAAATGTATGAAACGGCATTGAGCCTCTGGCCATGGGGATGCAGGCAGGGGTCATGAGGTCATGAGGAGCACCTGTTCAGCCTTTATGTGACTGTGTTTGATGTGTCTTCAGCACCATATGAACATGCATGTTTTCACACACCATTAACCCAGATACAATCAACCATCAAAGAGATGCTGTACACCTACCCAGTCTACCTCTGACCACTGACTCTCTCCTGGTCCCAACAAACACACAGCACAGATTTAGGAGTAGAAGCTCTGGAGCTGTTCACAGGGGAAGTTCATTTATCTTCCAATTGTTATCTTCCTGCCTGCGATTTCAACCAGCAACCTTCCAGCTACTGGTCCGCCTCTCCAGCCTCTAGCCACCGCCTCTGTCTTGTAACGTCCTACATTACTGGGAGAGTTTGGTGCTGGAGTTCCTCTCACCTCTCCAATCATGCCGTTCCAGATGCCACTGATCATCTTTCCATGTTTCCCGTTAGTGACCAGGTAGAGGTCGTAGGAGAACTTGATGGTGCGAGACAGCTTCTTCAGAATGTCGATACAGAACCCCTTACAGCACAGCTTGGTGTAGGGCTCCGAGTGGCCCACAAGACTGTAGGGAGAGGAGGAACACACACACACACACACACACACACACACACACACACACACACACACACACACTGAACAGTACGTATGTGACGAACAGTAAGTTTTAGGAGAAAGAAGAGCAACTCCTAATTGACCTGATAGGTCCTCTAATTGACCTGATAGGTCCTCTAATTGACCTGATAGGTCCTCTAATTGACCTGATAGGTTTTCTAATTGACCTGATAGGTCCTCTAATTGACCTGATAGGTCCTCTAATTGACCTGATAGGTTTTCTAATTGATCTGATAGGTCCTCTAATTGACCTGATAGGTCCTCTAATTGACCTGATAGGTTTTCTAATTGACCTGATAGGTCCTCTAATTGACCTGATAGGTCCTCTAATTGACCTGTTAAACAGCAGTAGCTCTGTGAGACCTATGAGATCAATAAGCTAAACAGCATCAGAGCAGAGCAGAGGAGGGAGTGTGGTCTGTACTAACGACTGGGAATCAAGGACCTGGTCTGCAGACAGGAAAGACAACAGGAAATCGGTTTCCCTGAGACACTCACTCACTCACTCACACGTGCGCACGCACACACACACACACACACACACACACACACACACACACACACACACACACACACACACACACACACACACACACACACACTTAGTGCAGTCTGAGTGCCTGAGACAGACTCTAAACACAGGGAATTATGGTGTTTGGTGAAACACTGACACACACACACAGAGTAGTGATGATCTGTCACCTCCAGCCTCCCCTCGACCCCACTGTCTAATGATGTGTAGGTAGAGGGGGAGGACAGAGAGAGAGAGGGATGAATAGAGAGAAGGATGGTTGTTGTTAAACCTAGAGTAAATAGTTCTGTCCTTGTCTCCTTCGTCTCACCTTCGTCTCACTAGCTGCCTTGGCTAAACGCTGTAGGTTAAGAGCAATGAGTCAGGGTGTGTGTGTGTGTGTGTGTGTGTGTGTGTGTGTGTGTGTGTGTGTGTGTGTGTGTGTGTGTGTGTGTGTGTGTGTGTGTGTGTGTGTGTGTGTGTGTGTGTGTGTGTGTGTGTGTGTGTGTGTGTGGACGTGTTTTACTATACTTGTGGGGACTTCGAAATGGCAAAAAAAAATATATTTGACCAACTTTGAACACAAGGTCAAAATGCTATTTGTAGTCATTTAGGGTTAAGGTTAGAATTAGTGTTAATGTTAGAATTAGGTTTAGGGTTAGTTTTAGGGTTAGGGTTAGTTTTAGGGTTAGGGTTAGGAGCTAGGGTTAGAAGCTAGGGTTAGGTTTAGGGTTAGGATCAAGGTTGGGTTTTTGGGTTAAGATTGGGGTTAGGGTTAAGTTTAGGGTTAGGGGTTTAGGAGCTAGAGTTAGTTTTAGGGTTCGGGTTAGGTTAAGGAAATTAGGATTTTGAATGGAACTGAATGTCCCCACTAGGTTAGCTGCACAAGACTCTGGGTGTGTGTGTGTGTGTGTGTTGTGTGTGTGTGTGTGCGTGTGAGACACACAATGATTAAACCGCTTTCTCTATCTCCCCCAGATCTACGCGCACACACATACCCCGACGGTTAGCGATGTATCCATTCTTCCCTGAAACAACAGGAGTATAAAACGATGTGCCCAGAGGAAGGAAGAGAGAAATCTAGAGCTGCGAGGGAGGAAGATAAAATAATGGGGAAGGAATCTTGAGAATGAATGTTTCAGTGAGGAGTTTGTCAGTGGTGTATCCGCTAATGCCTATACTGGCCCTAACTACGCCTGCAGTGCTGCACTTGAACTTACTTCCAATACAATACAACTCTCATGAACTCTGTGCATCCAGGTAGCCACTACATTACAGTAAGATATTCCACCCATACAAAGCATCAAACAGCATGTAGAATCACACAGCAGCACTCTAACTGCTAACCCATAGTCAGTACTGGTAGTGCCTTATAACTGTGCCTTATCCTACCCTCACTTAATGGACTTCAGTTATCTTGCCAATGAGACCAGCCACTGTCCAAAAAAAAAGAGGAGTTTTAATGTTTAAAAAACCTTTCAATTACACCAAACATCTGCTACGGAGAATAGCTGTGTCACCAGCATACAGTATGATTAACTGGTTAACCTCCTCTACTTTGCATTCATTAACTCTCCTTTCTCCTTATCTTGCTCACGCTCTCTTTCTCTCTCTCTCTCTTTCTCTCTCTCGCTCACGCTCTCTCTCTCTGTTTTTCCCTAGTAGCCCGGGAGTGTTGATTGCAACCCAAGCAGGGTGGGGAGGGAGAGAGAGACAGAGAGGGAGAGAGAGAGAGAGAGAGGAGGGAAAGAGAGAGAGAGAGACAGAGAGAGGAGGGAGAGAGAGAGAGAGAGAGAGAGAGGAGGGAGAGAGAGAGAGACAGAGAGAGGAGGGAAAGAGAGAGAGAGACAGAGAGAGGAGGGAAAGAGAGAGAGAGAAACAGAGAGAGGAGGGAAAAAGAGGGAGACAGAGGAGAAGAGAGGAGAAGAGGATGAGGGAAAGAGAGAGAGGCAGAGAGAGGAGGGAAAAAGAGAGAGACAGAGAGAGGAGGGAAAGAGAGAGAGACAGAGAGAGGACGGATGAGAGGAAGACAGAGAGAGAAGGAAAGAGAGAGAGAGAGAGGAAGGGAGAGAGAGAGAGAGAGAGAGAGGAGGGAAAGAGAGAGAGAGAGGGTTGTGTTGTTTCTATCCTACCATGATAGATGTGCCAGCGTTGGCAGATAAATCTTCTTTACGGCCAATCAATGTGCCATCGCACTCAACCACTCTCCCCACACATCTTTCCACCATTAATATGCCACACTGACACACAAACACATGCACACGCACGCACACAAACACACTTCCATTAATATGCCAGCGGTGTTGTGTTGTGAAGGGATTCAAGTCTTGCACACACAAACACAAACACAGTGGATCCATCATTGATGTGTGTCTTGTGGTTGTACTGTGGTTGTACTGTGGTTGTACTGTGGTTGTCTTGTAGTGTGTGTGTGTGTGTGTGTGTGTGTGTGTGTGTGTGTGTGTGTGTGTGTGTGTGTGTGTGTGTGTGTGTGTGTGTGTGTGTGTGTGTGTGTGTGTGTGTGTGTGTGTGTGTGTGTGTGTGTGTGTGTGTGTGTGTGTGTGTGTATATATATATATATATACACACACACACAAAGCAATATATATAAACATCCTGGTCTCAAAATGTACCATCCAGTATGTGCTTACCAGATATGTGCAGGCTGCTGTGTGAGCATAAATCTGCAATTTGCATGTTGTTTTGTGTGTGAGTGAGTGCATGCATACCTCTCGGTGCGGTTGGACTGGCGTCGGCAGGGCACGGTGTTGCGTACACAGGTTCCCGTGTCGGGGTCCACGTTCTCTACGATGACGAAGGGCCTCTCCTCCAGAGTGGCTACCGTAAGGTGGCGATCATCTGATACCGGCTCGAGGAAACTACCATATCGAGGCCACACCGGATAACGCACCTGGAGGATACCCCGCTCTAATGTCCCCACCTGGGGGGAGTGGGGGTAGCGAGAGAGAGAGGGAGAGGTTGAGAGTTTGAGAGGTCGAGGATGATAGAGAGGTTGAGGTAGATGTTGAGGTAGAGGTTGAGAGAGAGAGAGAGAGAGAGAGAGAGAGAGAGAGAGAGAGAGAGAGAGAGAGAGAGAGATGGCAGAGTTGGAGAGATAGAGGGGGGGAGTAGGAAGAGAGAGGGACAGAAAGAGTAGGAGCAAGAGTAGATGAAAGTGGATTAAACTCAGTGCTGTAGATCTGAGACAGACTGTTCCAGGATTGTGACCCAGAGCCGAGCTCCAGAGGACACAATGATCCCCCGTTAAGAACCCGCCCTCGCTTAACCCTATTGGGGCTCCATTCGTCACCCAGCATCCTGTCCCTGGAGCTCCCCAATCCATCCCCCAGTCATAGCTCTGCTGATTTGTACACAGCAAATTCTCAAGTGTTAAATCAAAACTGAGATTGTTAGATGAACACTGAAAGTGTGGACCTGTATAGACACTGGAAAGCATTAAATGAACACTGAAAGTGTGGACTTGTTTAGACACTGGAAAGCATTAAATGAACACACTACTTTGTGTAAAACGTTATTTCCCAGAATGCCTTTTCGAGCTAATTGTAGAGTCACCACCCAGGACAATATTTGTTAGTGACAGAGACATCAGTGTTGCATTAATTAACACCAAGTGAGATCCTGAGCGAATATGTTATTTTGTAGGTCTTATAATTTAACACAACACAATATATATTTCATAAAGCCTTATTTTTTTTATTATATATATTTTTTTAACCCCTTATTCTCCCCAATTTTATGGTTCCAATTGTTAGTAGCTACTATCTTGTCTCATCGCTACAACTCCCGTACGGGCTCGGGGGAGACGAAGGTCGAAAGCCATGCGTCCTCCGAAACGCAACCCAACCAAGCAGCACTGCTTCTTAACACAGAGCGCATCCAACCCGGAAGCCAGCCGCACCAATGTGTCGGAGGAAACACCGTGCACCTGGCGACCTGGTTAGCGTGCACTGCGCCCGGCCTGCCACAGGAGTCGCTAGTGTGCGATGGGACAAGGATATCGCCTGCTCGCCAAGACTGTTATCGCACATTACATATTCTAATAAAAAAAATGTGACTTCATTTTTTTACATATTGCAACAAAGTGGTTACTATTAGGGCTATGGCAGTAACAAAGTTAATTAAAATAAACACATTTAGCCTCTCATGGCTTCCATTTTAAAAACTAATATATCCATATAATATAGCCTACACCTTTACAATACATCCATTATTTATTTTAGACAGGTCTAAAGAAGCATGACATGAAGAAAATGTAGTCTATTTCAGAAGAACAGAATAGCTTACTCTGAGTTGTCCTTATGTTAGGCCCTGATGTGGCTATGCCAAATGGCTGTGGGCTGCACTAGTTCATTTAGCAGACGAGATTTGCTTAGAATTCCGTGGCATTATTTTATAGTATGAAGAATAGAATTAAATAAAGCTGAAAAAAATGTAAATATTGGCTGCAAATTATTTGAAGGTTTGCACATGTTGCTATTCTGTGTTGAGCTGTTAACAAAGAAACAGGTACTCCTATAACTACTATAGAGACAGAGTTATTAATGCAACTTTAGTTGTTTTACAAACGTTGGGCCTTATGTTTCGATTTTTTAATACATTGTAAGGCTGCATGATGAAAGACTAATGATGATTTGAAAAAAAGTTGCTTGAAAGGCATGAGCTCTGCTTTGTTTTGTTTTTTTGCGCAGGCTGCACACACTCCAATAGTCTCTCATTCACAATTTGACAAGCACTTTATAATGCCTCGAATTTCACGGTGGCATCCCCTTTGTGGTGGTAATGCACCCTAAAAAAATCCATGCCTTTTGCGGCCCGGAGTGCTGCGTTGTGCCCTTCTCCCCGAGTGTGCTGCGCAATCGGAAGCGCCTCTCACTCACATAGCTCTCTGTCATGTGATCTTTCTCACAGGCTACAAATGAAGACACATCAGGGACGAAACTGCGCGCGTCTTTATCCAATTCCGAGGCGCATATTGGAAGATTTGTCCACTTTTACTTTTCGTCAGCCAACAAGATGAGTAGGACAAACGAAAAGCAATAGCCTATTTAAATCTATTATCCCCATAGTACAAAAGTCGAACCTATTCTATTCTGTATGAGAAATACACATTCCAAACATAATCTGGGACAGTTGTGGGATGTGAGAGATCCCAAATTAATACAACCACTAGCATGAAATAAATGTTTATGAAATGTGGATGACACAACAGATCAGACTGTTTTGCTTAAAATGTTTGATAAACTGTTAGGCTATTTCTTCACATTATAAGCATAGCAATGTGCACATGGTAGCAGGCTGTAAACACGAATGTTCCATTAGCAGAAAACACAACTTCCATATATTGTGAAAGTGCATTCTTATGGTGGAAATTATTTTCCCCAAACTTGAAACTTAAGCGCTGCTTATACAGTTGAAGTCAGAAGTTTACATAAACTTAGATTGGATTCATTAAAACCTGTTTTTCAACCACTACACAAATTTCTTGTTGAACAAACTATAGTTTGGCAAGTCGGTTAGGACATCTACTTTGTGCATGACACAAGTCATTTTCCAACAATTGTTTACAGACAGATTATTTCACTTATAATTCACTGTATCACAATTCCAGTGGGTCAGAAGTTTACATACACTAAATTGACTGTGCCTTTAAACAGCGTGGAAAATTCCAGAAAATAATGTCATGGCTTTAGACGCTTCTGATAGGCTAATTGACATCATTTGAGTCAATTGGAGGTGTACCTGTGGATGTATTTCAAGGCCGACCTTCAAACTCAGTGCCTCTTTGCTTGACATCATGGGAAAATCAAAAGAAATCAGCCAAGACCTCCACAAAATTGTAGATCTCCACAAGTCTGGTTCATCCTTGGGAGCAATTTCCAAATGCCTGAAAGTACCACGTTCATCTGTACAAACAATAGTACGCAAGTGTAAACACCATGGGACCACGCAGCCGTTCTCCCACTCAGGAAGGAGATGTGTTCTGTCTCCTAGAAATGAATGTACTTTGGTGCAAAAAAAGTGCAAATCAATCCCAGAACAACAGCAAAGGACCTTGTGAAGATGCTGGAGGAAACAGGTACAAACGTATCTACATTAAAACAAGTCCTATATCGACATAACCTGAAAGGCCACTGAGCAAGGAGGAAACCACTGTTTCAAAACCACCATAAAAAAGCAAGACTATGGTTTGCAAGTGCACATGGGGACAATGATTGTACTTTTGGAGAAATGTCCTCTTGTCTGATGAAACAAAAATAGGACGGTTTGGCAATAATGACCATCGTTATGTTTGGAGGAAAAAGGGTGAGGCTTGCAAGCCGAAGAACACCATCCCAACTGTGAAGCACAGGGGTGACAGCATCATGTTGTGGGGTTGCTTTGGTGCAGGAGGGACTGGTGCACTTCACAAAGATGATGGCATCATGATCCAGGAACATTTTGTGGATATATTGAAGCAACATCTCAAGACATCAGTCAGGAAGTTAAAGATTGGTTGCAAACGGGTCTTCCAAATGGACAATGACATCAAGCATACTTCCAAATTTGTGGCAAAATGGCTCAAGGACAACAAAGTCAAGGTATTGGAGTGGCCATCACAAAGCCCTGACCTCAATCCTATAGAAAATTTGTGGGCAGAACTGAAAAAGCGAGTGCGAGCGAGGAGGCCAACAAACCTGACTCAGTTACACCAGCTCTGTCAAGAGGAATGGGCCAAAATTCACCCAACTTATTGTGGGAAGCATGTGGAAGGCTACCCGAAACGTTTGACCCAAGTTAAACAATTTAAAGGCAATGCTACCAAATACTAATTGAGTGTTTGTAAACTTCTGACCCACTGGGAATGTGATGAAATAAATAAAAGCTGAATTAAATCCTTCTTTCTACTATTGTTCTGACATTTCATATACTTAAAATAAAGTGGTGATCCTAAATGACCTAAGGGAATTTTTACTTGGATTAGTGAAACACAGGAATTGTGAAAAACTGAGCTTAAATGGATTTGGCTAAGGTGTATGTAAACTTCCAACTTCAACTGTATATGCCAGTTAGTCTCTATACTCTACACTCTCTATACTTGTAAAGCTGATTAATGTGCTTAATTTTAAGAAGTTATTTGGCTGCTTTAGTTGTGATACAGACCTTATTAAATATAAGCAATGTCCTTAATATTAGGAAAGTTGAGAAATACATTTCATAGGCCTATTCTATAGAAAGCTGATGAGAACCTCCTCTTTCTATTAGCGGCCATCACTGTTTATCCTTCAACATCTAGCCTATAGAAATGTTGCACAACATGAGCTCATGGGCTCATTAAGTGTTTGATTAGATTTTCAAATACATTTGCATTGATGTCAGAGGGATTAGAGGGACAATAGAGTGCTGAGTACCAGGCGATTAGCAAGTTTGGTAGGCTACTAATGACCATCAGCAGCATCAGAGTTTGGAGAAGCCTAATTAACATGACTAAACAGTCACATAGAATTTGACTGCCTTCCTGACTCATGACCAACAGCTCTGGTTAGTCTCTTATTGGGGAAATCACAGTGGAATTTGCATAGGTTTCTAAGAAATTCATACATTTCTGTAAGCTTCATGAATTCTACAAAAATGGCAGTGTTTGACCATGACATGTGATTACAATTCAACAGAACAGATGAACAGGAATGACATTTACTCTCATGGGTGGTCAAAATAAACTCCCTGAAAGCCATGCCCCTACTAAGCCAAGCAACAAACCAAACTTGCTTTTTTTTGTATAAATAAAGAACTGACCCAATGCCTGCAACCCAGTAGATGGGTCATTGAAACAACACATGCAGTGGGGCAAAAAGTATTTAGTCAGCCACCAATTGTGCAAGTTCTCCCACTTAAAAAGATGAGAGAGGCCTGTAATTTTCATCATAGGTACACTTCAACTATGACAGACAAAATGAGGGGAAAAAATCCAGAAAATCACATTGTAGGATTTTTAATGAATTTATTTGCAAATTATGGTGGAAAATAAGTATTTGGTCACCTACAAACAAGCAAGATTTCTGGCTCTCACAGACCTGTAACTTCTTCTTTAAGAGGCTCCTCTGTCCTCCACTTGTTATCTGTATTAATGGCACCTGTTTGAACTTGTTATCAGTATAAAAGACACCTGTCCACAACTTCAAACAGTCACACTCCAAACTCCACTATGGCCAAGACCAAAAGCTGTCAAAGGACACCAGAAAAAAAATGTAGACCTGCACCAGGCTGGGAAGACAGAATCTGCAATAGGTCAGCAGTTTGGTTTGAAGAAATCGACTGTGGGAGCAATTATTAGGAAATGGAAGACATACAAGACCACTGATAATCTCCCTCGATCTGGGGCTCCTCGCAAGATCTCACCCCGTGGGGTCAAAATGATCACAAGAACGGTGAGCAAAAATCCCAGAACCACACAGGGGGACTTAGTGAATGACCTGCAGAGAGCTGGGACCAAAGTAACAAAGCCTACCATTAGTAACACACTACGCCGCCAGGGACTCAAATTCTGCAGTGCCAGACGTGTCCCCCTGCTTAATCTTGGAACTCCCCATCCCGGATCCGGGATCGTGACTAAAGCCTCAGGCTCATTAGCATAACGCAACGTTAACGATTTCTGAAAATCGCAAATAAAATGAAAATAATGCGTCTGCTCTCAAGCTTAGCCTTTTCTTAACAACACTGTCATCTCAGATTTTCAAAATATGCTTTTGAACCAGAGAAATTGACTAATTTGTGTAAGGGTATGCAAAGCTAGCATAGCATTTTGAGTAGCATTTAGCACGCAACATTTTCACAAAAACCAGATAACCAAATAAATAAAATCATTTACCTTTGAAGAGCTTCTGATGTTTTCAATGAGGAGACTCTCAGTTACATACCAAATGCGCAGTTTTTCCTGAAAGCGTCTGTGTGTAGGAGAAATCGTTCCGTTTTCTACATTGCGTCTGGCTACCGAAACGAACCGAAAATTCAGTCACCTACAACGTAAAACTTTTTCCGGATTAACTACATAATATCGACCGAAACATGGCAAACGTTGTTTGGAATCAATCCTCAAGGTGTTTTTTCACATATCTCTTCATTGATATGCAGTTCGTGGAAGCTTGCTTTCCTCTCTGTATCCCATGGAAAAATACTGGCAGCTGTCTTTTGCGCACCAATTTCGGCGCAGGACACCGGGCGGACACCTGGTAAATGTGGTCTCTTATGGTCAATCTTCCAATGATCTGCCTACAAATACGTCACAATGCTGCAGACACCTTGGGGAAACGACAGAAAGGGCAGGCTCATTCCTCTTGCATTCACAGCCATATAAGGAGACAATGGAAAACAGAGCCTCAAAAATCCTGCTCATTTCCTGGATGCCGTCTCATCTTGGTTTTGCCTGAAGCTCACGTTCTAGGGCACGCACAGAAAATATCTTGGTAGTTCTGGACACGTCAGAGTGTTTTCTTTCAAAAGCTATCAATTATATGCATAGTCGAGCATCTTTTTGTGACAAAATATCTTGTTTAAACCTCTTGAAACTCCCCATCCCAGATCCGGGATTGTGACTAAGCCTCAGGCTCATTAGCATAACGCAACGTTAACGATTTCTGAAAATCGCAAATAAAATTAAAATAATGCGTTTGCTCTCAAGCTTAGCCTTTTCTTAACAACACTGTCATCTCAGATTTTCAAAATATGCTTTTGAACCATAGAAATTGACTAATTTGTGTAAGAGTATGCAAAGCTAGCATAGCATTTTGTGTAGCATGTAGCACGCAACATTTTCACAAAAGCCAGATAACCAAATAAATAAAATCATTTACCTTTGAAGAGCTTCTGATGTTTTCAATGAGGAGACTCCCAGCCACATACCAAATGCGCAGTGTTTCCTGAAAGCGTCTGTGTGTAGGAGAAATCGTTCCGTTTTCTACATTGCGCCTGGCTACCGAAACGAACCGAAAATGCAGTCACCTACAACGTGAAACTTTTTCCGGATTAACTACATAATATCGACGAAACATGGCAAACGTTGTTTGGAATCAATCCTCAAGGTGTTTTTTCACATATCTCTTCATTGACATGCAGTTCGTGGAAGCTTGCTTCTCTCTGTGCCCCATGGAAAAATACTGGCAGGTGACTTTTGCGCACCAATTTCGGCGCAGGACACCGGGCGGACACGTGGTAAATGTGGTCTCTTATGGTCAATCTTCCAATGATCTGCCTACAAATACGTCACAATGCTGCAGACACCTTGGGGAAACGACAGAAAGGGCAGACTCATTCCTCTTGCGTTCACAGCCATATAAGGAGATCATGAAAGACAGAGCCTCAAAAATCCTTGTCATTTCCTGGATGCCAAGTCATCTTGGTTTTGCCTGAAGCTCACGTTAAAGGGCACGCACAGAGAAGGATTTCTGGACAAGAGTGTTTTCTTTCGAACAGTAGCAATTATATGCATAGTCGAGCATCTTTTTGTGACAAAATATCTTGTTTAAAACGGGAACGTTTTTCTTCCAAAAATGAAATAGCGCCACCATAAGTCTAAGAGGTTAAAACGGGAACGTTTTTCATCCAAAAATGAAATAGCGCCCCCAGAGCATCAACAGGTTAAGCCAGTACATGTCCAGGCCCGTCTGAAGTTTGCTAGAGAGCATTTGGATGATCCAGAAGAAGATTGGGAGAATGTCATGTGGTCAGATGAAACTAAAATATAACTTTTTGGGAAAAACTCAACTCATCGTGTTTGGAGGACAAAGAATGCTGAGTTGCATCCAAAGAACACCATACCTACTGTGAAGCATGGGGGTGGAAACATCATGCTTTCAGGCTGTTTTTCTGCAAAGGGACCAAGACGACTGATCCGTGTAAAGGAAAGAATGAATGGGGCCATGTATTGTGAGATTTTGAGTGAAAACCTCCTTCCATCAGCAAGGGCATTGAAGATGAAACGTGGCTGGGTCTTTCAGCATGACAATGATCCCAAACACACCGCCCGGGCAACAAAGGAGTGGCTGCGTAAGAAGCATTTCAAGGTCCTGGAATGGCCTAGCCAGTCTCCAGATCTCAACCCCATAGAAAATCTTTGGACGGAGTTGTACGTCCGTGTTGCTTAGCAACAGCCCCAAAACATCACTGCTCTAGAGGAGATCTGCATGGAGGAATGGGCCAAAATACCAGCAACAGTGTGTGAAAACCTTGTGAAGACTTACAGGAAACGTTTGACCTCTGTCATTGCCAACAAAGGGTATATAACAAAGTATTGAGATAAACTTTTGTTATTGACCAAATACTTATTTTCCACCATAATTTGCAAATAAATTCATAAAAAATCCTACAATGTGATTTTCTGGAGAAAAAAAATCTCATTTTGTCTGTCATAGTTGAAGTGTAACTATGATGAAAATTACAGGCCTCTCTCATCTTTTTAAGTGGGAGAACTTGCACAATTGGTGGCTGACTAAATACTTTTTTGCCCCATTGTATTTGTTGGTGTAAGGCCTCAAAATAAGGCATTATGAAATACATATAGTATTAAATGTTTATATTTTATACAACGGGGGTCTATTCCTGAATGCTGATTGGTTAAAACCGCATGCCCAGACGATATCTATTCTACAAGTTACCACCGGCTAAATCTATGACGTTAAAATGCCTATTTACTCTGTTCCATCTGACTGAGCAATCCACTGTCTCATCATTCCAGCAAGGCAACTTGATATACCCTATAAAAAGCATCTAGACATTATCTCACATTTCTTTTAGACTAACATTTCGTTTTCAACAGCGGAGATTTGTATAAACTTTGCTATCTGTCTCTTTGAAATTTGCAACATTGTTTCAATATTCAAATTCGATCACCAGATGCCCCATAGTAATGAATGTGTCAGGGTCAGGACGTGACAGAGAGGCAGGCATCTTTTCTCAGCCAGTTGAAATCATGCATCATTTTTTTTTTCAGCATCATTTTTTATATACATACAAAGAACAATCAATTGAAAACACGTCAAATTAAAATTATGTGCCGCTAGTTTGCTGTCTGTCCAGCTTCAGTTAGAAGTGATTATTGTGTTAGCTGTATTGTTGGCTAGCTCCTCTGAACATTAGTGTCCTGAGGAGAGAGCACATTAAGCCAGTCAAAATTGTGCCTTATTAGCTAATTGTTACGGATGTATCAAAATACATTTTGCTAAAAAACAGCTTAAACAAATGCAAATGCAGCTACTGCGCTGTTATTCAGGCTGCACTGTTTGACTTGCCTGTAAGTTAGCCATAGTTGGCTAGCTAGCAAGCAAGGGATAAGAACATGGCCAGCCAGTATGGCAATGGAACATTTCGAACCGACAACTGGGTCACGTCCACAGATACAGAACGAAAAGACTGAACGACTGGGTTGTGTCTCTGGCAACCGAACGCTTTCAGTGTTAATGTAACCAACTAGATCTCACAGACTCACGTCAGAATTAGACGTTCATCCATGTTTCTCAAATTCAACATTTTGAAATTGTTCCAAATTTCAAAGTATTTAAGGTTAAGTTCAGGCATTAACTCCAAATGTTTAAGGACAGGGTTAAGAGTTTGGGATAGGCTTAAAACAAAAATCTCAAAATCAACTTTTGATCACTGGATTCAAACACCAGATCTGGTCCCAAAGGTTACACATTCAAATCCAGCGATAGAACGTTATTTTTATTCATTTTTGTTTTACGCCTATCCCAAAACTTAATCCTTACCTTAACCATTCAGTGTTAATACCTAACCTTAAGATTTCAAACATGCAACCTTTGGCACCAGAGACAGATGCTTACGCCCATCCGCCATTATCCAATGCCCTAGCAAAACCGAAACCAACTTGAAGGTAACGGCGCTTATTGTTACCCCTAATGGCCGGCTTCCATCTCATCTCTCAATCTCCTCAGACATGGATGGTTGTCGAATACTGATTTTGAATCACAGGTGGACTGACTGAATGTAACACAGGGATGCTGACCCCATGTTGGCTCCAACGCTTCCCACAGTTGTGTCAAGTTGGCTGGATCTCCTTTTGGTGGTGGACCATTATTGATACAACTGGGAATCACAGGTGGACTGGCTGAATGTAACACAAGGAATTTACTAGGCATATAGCAAAGTACAAATAGCTACAACACTATTGAAAGACCCAGTAGAGTGTAAATAACCCACACTATTGTGTCTGACTCTGAATCTCAATGCTGTTTTGAACTGTTATGAATCTTTCTCAGGCAGTTTTTTAAAATCAATCACTTTTACAACTCTTATCCTTACCCCCCCCCTTTAAACTTTCTCTATCTTCCCTGCACCCCTCCCTTTATACTCTCTATCTTCCATGCCCCTCCATTTATACTCGCTCTATATTTCATTCCCCCACGGGAAGAAAATAGGAAAGAAGAGAGGGAAAATAGGATGATGGTTCCCCTGACTTAGTAAAACATAGATATGATGATGGTTCCCCTGACTTAGTAAAACATTAGATAGGATGATGGTTCCCCTGACTTAGTAAAACATAGATAGGATGATGGTTCCCCTGACTTAGTAAAACATAGATATGATGATGGTTCCCCTGACTTAGTAAAACATTAGATAGGATGATGTTTCCCCTGACTTAGTAAAACATTAGATAGTATGATGTTTCCCCTGACTTAGTAAAACATTAGATAGTATGATGTTTCCCTGACTTAGTAAAACATTAGATGATGGTTCCCTGACTTAGTAAAACATTAGATAGGATGATGGTTCCCCTGACTTAGTAAAACATTAGATAGGATGATGGTTCCCCTGACTTAGTAAAACATTAGATAGTATGATGTTTCCCCTGACTTAGTAAAACATTAGATAGGATGATGGTTCCCCTGACTTAGTAAAACATTAGATAGTATGATGTTTCCCCTGACTTAGTAAAAACATTAGCGTGCAGTGCTGTCAGTGTGTCAAAAGAGAGGGTATGACTAGGACATGTCACACCACAAACACATATACACTGAGTAAACCAAACATTAGGAACACCTTCTTAAAATTGAGTTGCACCCCTCCACACCCCCACCTCAGAACAGCCTCAATTCGTCGGAAATGGACTCTACAAGGTGTCGAAAGCGTTCCACAGAGATGCTGGCCCATGTTGACTCCAATGCTTCCCACAGTTGTGTCAAGTTGGCAGGATGTCCTTTGGGTGGTGGACCATTCTTGATACACACGGGAAACTGTTGAGAGTGAAAAACCCAGCAGCGGCACCTACTACAATACCTCATTCAAATGCACTTAAATATTTTGTCTTTGCCATTCACCATCTGAATGGCATACATACACAATCCATGTCTCAATTGTCTCAAGGCTTAAAAATCCTTCTTTAACCTGTCTCCTCCCCTTCTTCTACACTGATTGACGTGGATTTAACAAGTGACATCAATGAGGGACCACAGCTTTCACCTGGAGTCACCTGGTCAGTCTGTCATGTAAAGAGCAGGTGTTCTTATTGTTTTGTCCACTCAGTGTGCCCACTGCCACGTTCTCACTGACGAATGAGCTAGATGACACAGGGCGGTGAATGACTGTGGGAACTCCGGAGCATTGCCAGACTTTGTGTTCGGTCTGCACAGTCACGAAACACATGCACACAAACACACCTGCCAGCCAGTGGCAGTGATAAAGTAGTCTTGCTGTAGCAGGGCAGGAATAAATGAGTTCAACAGTAGCAGTGAGATTACTCTTTGTAGACCTACACCCTCTCTGGCTACCCTTGGGAGACAGGTGTGTGTGTGCGTGTGCGTACCCTTGGGAGACAGGTGTGTGTGTGTGCGTACCCTTTGGGAGACAGGTGTGTGTGTGCGTACCCTTGGGAGACAGGTGTGTGTGTGCATACCCTTGGGAGACAGGTGTGTGTGTGTGTGTGCGTACCCTTGGGAGACAGGTGTGTGTGTGCGTGTGCGTACCCTTGGGAGACAGGTGTGTGTGTGCATACCCTTGGGAGACAGGTGTGTGTGTGTGTGTGCGTACCCTTGGGAGACAGGTGTGTGTGTGCGTGTGCGTACCCTTGGGAGACAGGGTGTGTGTGTGTGTGCGTACCCTTGGGAGACAGGTGTGCGTGTGTGCGTGTGCGTACCCTTGGGAGACAGGTGTGTGTGTGTGTGTGCGTACCCTTGGGAGACAGGTGTGCGTGTGTGCGTGTGCATACCCTTGGGAGACAGGTGTGTGTGTGTGCGTACCCTTGGGAGACAGGTGTGCGTGTGTGCGTGTGCGTACCCTTGGGAGACAGGTGTGCGTGTGTGTGTGTGCGTACCCTTGGGAGACAGGTGTGTGTGTGTGCGTGTGCGTACCCTTGGGAGACAGGTGTGTGTGTGTGCGTGTGCGTACCCTTGGGAGACAGGTGTGCGTGTGTGTGTGTGCGTACCCTTGGGAGACAGGTGTGTGTGTGTGTGTGTGTGCGTGTGCGTACCCTTGGGAGATAGGTGTGCGTGTGTGTGTGTGCGTACCCTTGGGAGACAGGTGTGTGTGTGTGCGTACCCTTGGGAGACAGGTGTGTGTGTGTGTGTGTGCGTGTGCGTACCCTTGGGAGACAGGTGTGTGTGTGCGTGTGCGTACCCTTGGGAGACAGGTGTGTGTGTGTGCGTGTGCGTACCCTTGGGAGACAGGTGTGTGTGTGCGTGTGCGTACCCTTGGGAGACAGGTGTGTGTGTGCGTGTGCGTACCCTTGGGAGAAGGGCGGGACACCGCCATGGGAAATAACAGTACACCACATCATCAGCAACACTGGTAGTTTGTAATTAACCGGATGAAACAATGTATTGATTACATTCATGTATGCAAGTTATTTTGAGACAGGGCATAAATATGGCAGTGGGTGTTGGTTGTTTCATGGTCCACACGCACAAACACACACTCATTCAGTACCTTGTCCCACTGTCTGTCTCTGTTCAAAGCAATGATGACCATGGAAGGGTTTGTCAGGTAACCATCACTATTAAACGACAGGTCCTTACGCTCCCATGTCACGTTCAGCATGTGTCTAGAACACACACAAACACACACACAAACACATGTTCAGGTTGTCTACTACTATGACAAACACACACATACACGTTCAATATATCTACTGCTATGACAAACACACACATACATGTTCAGTATGTCTACTGCTACGACAAACACACACACATTCAGTATGTCTACTGCTACGACAAACACACACATATGTTCAGTATGTCTACTGCTACGACAGAGCGAGGGGGTGTGACCTCACACTCACCTGAACAGTGTGTTGTTGTTAATGTGTGTAACTGGTGTGTTGCAGTCGCTGTGTCCCTCGGGAACGAACCCCTGATGCCTCTTGAAACTCTCCGCCCCTTTGGCCACTATGGCCACTCCCTCTCTGACCCGCTGCCTTAGGCTCTTCCTCCACTGGTCGGTGATGACGCCAATCACTCCTATGGGGAAGCTGCTAGGTGAAGGGCTCTCTGTGTTGCCCAACGCGAGGGAGGGGAGGATCCAGATGTAGCCAGGCCCCAATAGACCCACCTCCCCTGCTACCTGGAACAGGTACTGGGCCTCTTCATGGGAGCAGTAGGCCACGAGTACCTGGGAATCAATCTAGAGGAAGAGACAGATATGGGAGTGTAGCCAGTATCAAATATTAACCTCTGACATCTAAGCCTGTGGAACAGTTATATCACAACCCTTAACCATGACATGAATAGACTGCACTCGATAGTGCAAGGGAAGCCAGGCTTCCCTAAAAAAATTAACAAAGAAAAATAATAAAAAACATATATTCAATCATTTATCTCTGTGTTTCATAATTGTCCTTCAATTCGCAAGAGGCTGAATATATCACACCAGAAAAAGCATCCAAGTGAGAGAAACAGCTCCCCTCTGTCTCTGTATGTGTAGCCCATCTATCTGATGCTGTCTGGTCAAAAAAGAGTATGACAATGTTGCCACCGGTAGCATTGAATGCAAAGGAAGCCAGCGAGCATTTGGCCTCCCTTCATGAAACAATATGAAGTTATAACCAATCAGTGTTAAGCTTAACTTAGTGAGCTCAACTGTGAATGGTCCTGACCTTCCAAAAAAAGTGTCTAGGGAAGCTAGTCTTCACACCAATCGCATCACATCAAAAGCCAAATGTCATTGACAGAAAAAACTTGAATTGTTACATCTCATTGTGTTGTTGTCCTTATGTGGCTAGCTAGCTGGTTAAATTTGGCCCTTTCCTAAATTAGCCATGGATAGAGATAGGGATTTGGACTTGTGGTTTTACTTAATATCTCCGTACTGGCCAACAATTATAACAGCGATTCTAGTCCAATCATTAATTCATATATTGTATCCCTGGCTTGAGAGGATGGAAGTTCAATATGTAGTTAGATGTAGAAGGCTAATATTAACTAGCTAATGTTTCCCATGAATGGAAGTTAGACTAGCGAGCAAGTATTTTAGCCAGGTAGTCTAGGAGAACAAAAACTAAAAGCGTGTACTATATGACAGACTCAAAGAATGTTTCGGCAACATGAAAGATAGGAGGATGGTATCTCTACAAGCAAGGTGGGTCAACATGTTTTTTCGACTTGCAAGCACGCGCACGCACGCACGCACACACACACACACACACACACACACACACACACACACACACACACACACACACACACACACACACACACACGCAAATCAGTATCATGGACAGCCACATCATATTTAGCTTACGTTGTTTAGACTAAATAGTTTTTGGTATCTTTTAGTTGTCAATGCTCCTGATTTCCTTTGCAACAGATCCTGTTTCCTCTGCGGTATCTCTCTGTGGTTCCAAATCAATGGTTGTCAAGTAGTCCGAAAATGTCGGAAGCCTTAACTTGCTTGACCATGCTGTAGGTCATGTAACTTTGTTACATACAATATCCTTTGTGGACTTCACCTTACAGAGGTTAATCTCCGGTTTTGTGATGAAACAAAGGTGTGGTTGAATTTATTCTGCCACTGTGTCTTCTTATTGTCTCGGCCTTAGGCCTATATATCACAGTAGCAAGGCATATGAACTAACAGGTTATAGAGCAAACACAAAACAGGTTGTAATGTGTTTTTTTCCTGGCTTGGCTTCTCCAGTGATTTTACCCACACACCACTACCGGCCCTATCCCTAGGTTAATTGTAACTCTGACCCTGTGTACCAGACTGTCCTGTCTGTCTGTCTGTCTGTCTGTCTGTCTGTCTGTCTCTCTCTCTCTCTGTCTCCTTCTCCTCTATATATATATATATATATATATATATATATATATATATATATATATGTGTGTGTGTGTGTGTGTGTGTGTGTGTGTGTGTGTGTGTGTTGGACATGTGTGTTTCTGGACATTTCTTTCTCCTACCTGCTGTAACATGCGTTTGGCGCGGACGTCGCTGGTCCCGATAGACATCTCCAGAGACAGGATATCCTGCAGCCTCCACAGGAAGTAGGAAGTGTCCGTGTAGGAGCGTACATAGTCCACAAATGTCTCGTATCCCGGCAACATGCTTGTGATGACTACAAAGTCTCCCCAGTCATACTCCTCCATCAACTACAAAAGACATTATATTACATATCAATATAAAATGATATATCTACATTACATTTTAGTCCACAGCTTTGATGAATATACGATTCTGATTGGCGGAAGGGGGTTCTGTAATTGAACATTACATTTAGATGTAATATCCTATTCCAGTACCTTGAACATGCAGACAATCTGCTGTTCCAGTGATGCACCCATCTGGAGGAACGTGGAACCCTCAGCCTGGAATGGGAGGGGGGGGCGTGAACACGAGAGAGAAGAGGTTGCCAATGATACTGTGCAGTATTCATGTGAGCACACTCACACTCACACACACACCCAAGCACACCAGAGGCACAAGCCCAGACACACACTCTCCTTCTCCTTGACCTCTCTGGTAGACATACTCAGACCAGAGGAGGTAAATAATGTGTGTTCCTTCCTATTGCTGTTACAACACAACACACACACACACACACACACACACACACACACACACACACACACACACACACACACACACACACACACAACAGGCTGTGAGGGCTGATTCTATCTCTGTGATTTATATCAAAGCATTAACCATCATCATCACAGCAGGCTTTCTGTATACTGCTACAGGCCTGTACTTACTACACCTTTAATGATCTTCATGAACTGTCATAAAACCTACATAACGACTCCATGAAAATGACACAGTAGGCAGTCAGCTCGGAGGCAAAGTTAAGGTGCAGAAATGGATGGATCAAATGGATCAAATAAATGCATTTAAAAATAAATAAAGGTGTGAGGTTAGGAAGAGGTAAATAATAATAAGGTAAATAATAATGTTAATAATAAATAATCCCCCCCCCAGTTTTATCATTTGAATGTGATACAACACGAGGCAGCGGTGTGCTTTAGGACCATGGGATGTCTCCGAGTGGGCGGGTAGGCTGTTAGGAGTGTTAAAAAGATGTAGCCCCACATCTAAAGTCGAAGTTGCACCCTTGTATCATACCATCACATAATATTCACTGGCCTTTCTCAGTCAAACTGGCATACATTTTTTAATGTGAGAGATCTCATTAAACCTAACAGTAAACTGACAAAATGACAGAACCAGTCCGAGAGAAGGGGTGCACGCTTCTCCAGCATCCGGTCACTGTCCTACAACAGGACAGTGACCCAAATCACAGCTCCAAACTATGCAAGAACTATTTAGGGAAGAAGCAGTCAGCTAGTGTTCTGTCTGTAATGGAGTGGCGAGCACAGTCACCGGTAGAAGTACATGCACTTCTGAGGGTGCGACTCGTAATAGAGCGTTGACATTGACGAGCGGGAACTCCAATAGCAAAGAACACAAGACAAACACAAAGTAAACATGAGTAGAAATCAATGCACAAATGGAAAGAAAATTATTTCATTGTAGCTACAAAGAAAACTGTAAGATTTGCTAACAATATAGAAATGTCAAATTATCCTTGCTTCTTTTAAGGACACTGTATAACCTTTAATTCAAGAACGTACAAGTGGAAGTGGGGCTCCCATAAGTCATCACACACAGCTTCATTTGACTTCAGGAGTACTTTATCAAAACAGCAGAATTTCAAGATAACAACAGGTATGTTATTACATACGCACACGCACACACACACACACACACACACACACACACACACACACACACACACACACACACACTCTCTCTCTCTCTCTCTCTCTCTCTCTCTCTGTCCTGCTGCCCTGTTTCTGTCAACTTCCTCTGAACTGTAAAAACGTTTTAAATAAGTATTGCATAAAACCAATTGCTTAATCAGCGTTATTCTGTGAGTTGAATGTACTTCAAAATAGCATTATTGTTGATTTGACTTAAAATTTAAAAGCATCCAGCTGCAATACCATTTCTATTTTGCTCAAGATTGTTCTGTGTGTGAGGTGCATATTTGAAAAATCTTGTTGAGTGAAATTACAAATTCATGTTTGCGCAAAACCACAAAACATGTCCATGATATTTCCCAGCATGCCGAATTGCAGGTTGATTATCAGAATTGTTTCTTAAAATAATATGAATAAATAATCATTTTTTTCAGGGTCTGAAATTATTGACACCCTTGATAAAGATAAGCAGAAATGACTGCATAAAATAAATCATTCAAATACTGAGCTATATTGTATAATAAGAAACGTTTGAAATTATATTATTTTATACTAAAACAATTGCTCAGGAAAAATAATGTTGTTTAACAAGTAATATTATACATTTTTTGCAAAAAGGTAGGAAAATGATTGACACCCCTGTTTTCAATACCTTTCAATACCTCACCTTGGCAGGATAACGGCACTGAGCCTTTTTCCTAAATGTTTTATGAGTTGGAGAACACATTGGGAGGGATCTGAGACCATTCATCCATACAGAATCTTTCCAGATCCTTGATATTCTTCATCTGCTCTTCAACTCAAACCACATGTTTTCAATGGGTTTCAAGTCTGGAGACTAAGATGGCCATTGCATAAGGTTAATTTTGTGGTCAATTAACAATTTCTTTGTGGATTTTGATGTGCTTGGTGTTATTGTTTTGCTGAAAGATCCATTTGCGTTCAAGTGTCAGCGTCCTGACAGAGGCAACCAGGTGTTTGGGTAAAATATCCTGGTACTGGGTAAAGTTAATGATGCCGTTGACCTTAACAAGGCCCCAGGACCAGTGGAAGCAAAGTAGCCCAATAACATCAACGATCCACCACAGTATTTTACAGTAGGTATGGGGTCATTTCCTTCTCATGTATTCTCATTTCGACTCCAAACCCACCACTGGTGGGCGTGGCCAAAGAGCTTTATTTTCATGTCATCTGGCCAAAGCACCTCTTCCAATCCAAGTGCCTTTTAGTAAACTCCAGGCGTTTACATTTGCTGGATGACCTGAAAATAGTTATTTAGCGAATTACACCAGTGGTGCGTTTGCCATCAAATTATCAACTGTATTAGTATTTCCTTGTTTTTTAGCATACACACTAAAAACAAATGTTTCTGTATTATGCCAAAAATGGTTCTTTGGCTTGTAACCACAGCGAAACCCTTTTTGTGCTATATGGAACCTTTTTTTCAAGGTTCTATGAAGAACTATGCTCATGCGGTTCTAAATTAAACTTGTATGGTGCTATAAAGAACCCTTTCATATGGTTCTATAACGAATTACACTGTTAGACGTTTTTGTAATTTTATCAGTAATTGACCGTATTAATCAACCGTATGGATTACAGTAGCTGCACTGTAAAATGAATTTCAGCAATCAAATTGTGGGCTGCAGTTTCAGCCTATTTGTTATCTTGGCCAAAGGCTGTTAACCAAGTAAAGCTCAGTACAGCTCAGGGGTGCCAAAAATTTAGTCCATGCCATGTCTTTATTTTCTAAATTAAAATGGTAAACTCAATAAATCCCCCGGTCCATCAACCTCAGAATATTAAAAAAAAAAACATCTAAATCTGTTAAATCTGTCGGTTTAAACTAGAGATATCTGTTTTTTTGCATTGGATGCGTCTCAATCCACAGCATCCGCCCATGTCGCACTTCCTCATCCGCCCATGTCGCACTTCCTCATCCGCCCATGTCGCACTTCCTCATCCGCCCATGTCGCACTTCCTCATCCGCCCATGTCGCACTTCCTCATCCGCCCATGTCGCACTTCCTCATCCGCGGTGACAGGTGGCAGAGCTGGAGCGGTGTTTGTCAGACCATGAGACGTCCTGAAAACATCTGTAGCATCCAAATGGTTTGACCTACAACCTAACATGAACACAATGGGGGTTTCCGTTTTGCTCTACGACTTGTCTGACGTGGGGACCGTTGATGTTCCAACTTCTGTTTGTAGCATCCGAACCATTTGGGCTACAAACTAATGTGACCCGTCAGTGGAAAGGGGAGATTCTCACGAACACGATGATGTTCCTCGTTTTGACAAATGTCAGGGACTGATCTGAAGGTAACCGGTACCTGATTTAAAAAATAAATGGAATTATGAAGGTAGTTTTGTGCCTACCCAAAAAAGGTGTTAAATATGTGTAAAATATATATATTTCCTGAGCTTTCTTATTCCTCCTTGATATAGGACAGACACTTCAAAACCTTGTTTCTTATGATTCTTATGTATTATTTTGTCATGTATGTGTATTCAAGGCATGTCTCTGGGCTATAATCGTAAAGGCCAAATTCAATGATTTATATACAAATATATATACACTACCATTCAAAAGTTTGGGATCACTTAGAAATGTCCTTGTTTTTGAAAGAAAAGCACATTTTTTGTCCATTAAAATAACATCAAATTGATCAGAAATACAGAGTAGACACTGTTAATGTTGTAAATGACTATTGTAGCTGGAAACGGCAGATTTTTAATGGAATATCTACATAGGCTTACAGAGGCCCATTATTAGCAACTCCTGTGTTCCAATGGCACGTTGCTAATCCAAGTTTATCATTTTAAAAGGCTAATTGATCATTAGAAAACACTTTTGCAATTATGTAAGTATACACCCCTGAAAAAGGGGAGAAATAATCACGAGAGTGATACGGTGTTGTTTCCTCAATGAAACTTTTAGTGCAATGAGGAAAGACCACGATTTCCCCGGGAACTTGGAGACCAGAGCAATCGATCTTAGGCTCATAGATTAAGAGCATTTAGTAGATCACAGATTAACATTTTTACCCTTCCATTTGGCACCACAAAATAAAGTAATCAATATAACGTTTACACATTCCTCTCACAATTTGTACCCTTTGTACGCTTGACGGATTTGAACTTTAGCACAATTATATGAACGTTATCAATCTCTATCAACTAATACTGAATGCATGATCTTTTTAACCTTACATGTTTTAAGATCCTCACATACTATGAATTTAATAATACTTTTTAATGTATAACAGGCTATGAGTATTTCTTTTAACCTGCCACATAAGCACAGATGAAAACTGTTGTTCAAAATGACCAGAAACTAATACCTTCTTCTGAAACTACATTAGAGAGTCTAGTTTGAGAAACAGACGGCATCACAAGTCCTCAACTGGCAGCTTCATTAAATAGTACCTGCAAAACACCAGTCTCAACATCAACAGTGAAGATGCGACCTGCCTTCTAGGCAGAGTTGCAAAGAAAAAGCCATATCTCAGACTCGCCAATAAAAAGAAAAGATTAAGATGGAAAAAAGAACACAGACACTGGACAGAGGAAGATTGGAAAAAAGTGTTAATGGACTGCCGAATCTAAGTCTGAGGTGTTCGGATCACAAAGAACAACATTCGTCAGACACAGAAAAATGAAAAGATGCTGGAGGAGTGCTTGACGCCATCTGTCAGGCATGGTGGAGGCAATGTAATGGTCTGGGGGATCTTTGGTGGTTGTAAAGTGGGAGATTTTTACATGGTAAAGGGATCTTGAAGAAGGAAGGCTATCACTCCATTTTGTAATGCCACACCATACCCTGTGAACAGTGCTTAATTGGAGCCAATTTCCTCCTACAACAGGACAGTAACCCAAATCACAGCTCCAAACTATGCAAGAACTATTTAGGGAAGAAGCAGTCAGCTCGTGTTCTGTCTATAATGGAGTGGCCAGCACTGTCACCGGATCTCAGACCTATTGAGCTGTTGTGGGAGCAGCTTGACCGTATGGTACGTAAGAAGTGCCCATCAAGCCAATCCAACTTGTGGGAGGTGCTTCAGAAAGCAGGGGGTGAAGTCTCTTCAGATTACTTCAACAAATTGACAACTAGAATGCCAAAGGTCTGCAAGGCTGTAATTGCTGCAAATGGAGGAATCCTTGACGAAAGCAAAGTTTGAAGGACACAATTATCATTTCAATTAAAAAGCATTATCATTATTGACCTTGTCAATTTTTTGCAACTCATTTCATGTATGTTTTCATGGATAACAAGGTCATTTCTAAGTGACCCCGAACTTTTGAACAATAATGTATATAATGTTATTTTATGCTGAAAAGTTCAAAATCAAATAGCTAAATGATCCATAGTATGAATATCTTAAAACAATTCCATATGTCATTTTCTAATCCCCTGCCCACAGTTTAGACTAAAGAATAAACTTCAATTGGTAAAAATAAAACTGGTATTGTAATTATTTTAATCCAAAAACTGTGTGGCAACATATTTTTTTCTCCAACTTATTTTTGAAAAATTTGGAATTATTCAAGAAAAGTGCAAGGCAAAAATGTCATTGGCCGCAAACAGTATGAATTAAATTGGTACAGCATTCTCATTAACGGGGATGCAACGAATATAGCCTCTTACAAGGCATGCCTCAAAACATGCTAATGAGCCAAAAACAACAACACCATGCACCCACTAGTGGTCAAAAGTTTTTTGGTGCTCAGAAAATACGGTACGGTACTGTATTCTGTTGGGTGGAATTACAGTACTAATCGGAATATAGCCATTCTTTCATTGCCCACAACATTTTCCCACAATGCACCATCATTTAGTATGCGGCAGATAAACATTTCACAGTATTTTACTGTTGATAATAGTCCAATTACAGTTATCTGTGTTGACATGCTCGCTCCTCCCCCATACAAACATACTGTATATAATACCCCAAGCACCCCGCTGCTCACACACATACATAAATAAAAACACACATGCTCTCCTACACCCACCCCAAAACCTTCTCTTACGCACACACGCACGGAAGGACGCACGCACGCATATAACAGGAATATGACTTATGGATCATCCAGCACCAGATGTTTAGTGAAAGCACATTCTTTCAGCCTTTTCAGAGAGGGGTTAGAGAGCAGAATATAAAAGGGGGGGGGGGGCTTAATCTACATTAAGGGATTACATACATGATTTTATATTGTACATGTGTACATTATACAGGAGCAGAGATGCCAGACTTTACTGACATCAGTGGAGGCTTCTCAGAGGAGGAAGGGGAAGACCAACCTCTTCAGTGAATTTCAGAAAAATAGAAATTGTGAAACTTTAAAAAGGTTATCATTTTTAGATAAAACTATACTAAATATAATCACATGTCGCCAAATAATTGATTAAAACACAATATTTTGCAAAGAAGGTCTACAGTAGCCTCAACAGCACTCTGTAGGATAGCATCATGGTGTAGCCGGAGGACAGCTAGCTTCCATCCTCCTCTAGGTACATTGACTTAAATAAAAAACGTAGTTCTCACCCCCTTCCATAGACTTACACAGTAATTATGACAACTTCCGGAGAACGTCCTCCAACCTATCAGAGGTCTTGCAGCATGAACTGACATGATGTCCACCCAATCAAAGGATCAGATAATTAATCTAGTACTGAAAGCGTAAGCTACAGCTAGCTAGCAATGCAGTGCATAACATGTGGTGAGTAGTTGACTCAGAGAGAAAGAAAATAGTTTAACAGTTTTGAACAAATTAATTTCTTCCTAATAGAAGGAAAAGAAAGAGAGGAATAAAGAGAGAGTGTCATTTTTTTTCAGTTTTACTTACTTAGCATATGCAGCTAGCTAGTTTAGCCTACTGAAACAGCGTCTCAAACAGAGGGATGCTATGTTAGTTTATGAATATCCAACAGAGAGGGATGCTATGTTAGCGTCTCAAACAGAGGGATGCTATGTTAGCTAGCTGGCTATGACTATCCAACAGAGAGGGATGCTATGTTAGCTAGCTGGCTATGACTATCCAACAGAGAGGGATGCTATGTTAGCTAGCTGGCTATGACTATCCAACAGAGAGGGATGCTATGTTAGCTAGCTGGCTATGGCTATCAAACAGAGAGGGATGCTATGTTAGCTAGCTGGCTATGACTATCCAACAGACACTGGAATGCTATGTTAGCTAGCTGGCTATGGCTATCCAACAGGGAGGGATGCTATGTTAGCTAGCTGGCTATGACTATCAAACAGAGAGGATGCTATGTTAGCTAGCTGGCTATGGCTATCCAACAGAGAGGGATGCTATGTTAGCCTGGTTATGACTATCCAACACAACACTGAACTCTTCCAGGTCAAGGGAAGCTTTGACTGTATTGCCACCTTGAGGCCCGTTAACTGCTTACTGACTGTACATGATGTTACTGCACGGGCGGGTTTTACTAACGTGTTCGTTCTATTAGCTATGTTGACTAGGAAGTTACTTTGAGGTAGGCTGTGTGTAGCAGTTTGGCTTGGAAAGTTTTTGCCTGATCACATACAGCTGATGTGTTGTTCATTGAAATCCACAAACGAAGGGAAGAGGTGAGAGGAAGAGAGTGCAAAAACGTAGATGTGAGAAGGAATAACGTGGCTGCTATGAAACTGTGATCTGCGTTTACATGTGATCAGGGGTGTAATCATTCCGTCAGATACTGTTGAAAACATTTCTTAAACAGCAGCAAACGGAACAAAACAGATAAAAATACCTGAATTTGTCCAATAGAAACTCTTGTTTGCAACTGTTGGACTAATGATTACACCCTAGATAAGCTAGATGCAGGCAAGAGTGTGCAAGGTGGTATTGAATGTCCCTGTCTGTCCATGTGTCACGGTCTGTCACATCAAATCTGTCTCTCGACCTGTGTGCACCTATATTGTAAACTTTCATTCATAGGCTAGGTTGTAGCAACCTCATGATGGGTATAGGGACAATTTGAGTATTATGTAGTAGCCTAAACCTATCACTGTTACATTGAGCTGGGTGAATAGAATATGAATGACAGTCATCCAATATGCTATAATAGAAATAAGGCTATGTTCATGAAAAAAAAATTGTCCTCCCTCATCTGAAACAGCACTGACTGCAACTGACTGACATAACTGACCTGACCCACCAGCACAGTTCATTATCTATCACCATGACCCATCCCAACATCTGATCTAGGATCAGGATAACCGTACATAGTACATCCATTTAGAGTCATCAAAATGCAACATTTTTATAAATTTAAAACAGGGCTGTCATCGATGGAATGTCAAAGTCCATGAGGAGAATAGGCAACGGCCTCCTATTCCAGCTAGTCTCTAGCCAATGCCTAGGCCCTATATAAACAATAGTGTCTCCTATATAGACCTTGACAGCTAGTGGGATTCTGAGTGTGTTTTCTACTAAACTAACATATGGAATTGTTTTAGGATTGTCATGGATCATTTAGCTATTTAATTTGGAATTTTAGGACCAAAATTTAAATTAAACAGTGGTTTAATTTAAAATTTAAAATATTTGATGAAATATTACATTTGGCCCACTATAGCCCACAGAAACGCATTGAATAGCACGTTCATAAACGGCAAAAAAACAGTAAAAAAATAAATCATAGGGAATAAGGTTTTGAAGTGTCTGTTCTATATCTAGGAGATATAAGAAAGCTCAGGGAACATTTTTGGACACATATTTAACCCCTTATTTTTGTTGGTATAAAACTACCTCCATACTTCCATTCAGAGGAGACCTGTGGGGCTTGTGAGGGTCGTAGAGCAAAACGGAGAACACCAT
This sequence comes from Oncorhynchus masou masou, assembly GCF_036934945.1. Lineage (NCBI taxonomy): Eukaryota > Metazoa > Chordata > Actinopteri > Salmoniformes > Salmonidae > Oncorhynchus > Oncorhynchus masou. The sequence continues at coordinate 67,268,426 of NC_088229.1, read as the reverse complement.
CATGTTCGTGAGAGTGGAAGCGATAGGAACTGCAAGAAGGTCCCTTAGAAATCTGGATTCCCAATGAAAACCTATTGAAAAGAGAGTGACCTAAAAAAAAAAAAAATCTGAATGGTTTGTCCTCGGGGTTTTGCCTGCTAAATAAGTTATGTTATACTCACAGATATTATTCAAACAGTTTTAGAAACTTCAGAGTGTTTTCTGTCACCAAGAAGTTTTAACTTGGGTCTGAATCGTCCCATAAGAGAAAAGCTGTGAAATGGAGAGTTAAAAATAAAGAGAAGGGACAGCCAGAAAAGTGGTCTAATATTCTGGAAAAATGTTTAAGTAAGCAAAAGTAAGCAATTCTTCCAGTAAAATTATACACCAAATGTACATTATGACTCGTGACCAGGAGCGGAGAAACATAATTTCTTTCATTCAGCACCTTGAGAGAATGAATGTGTGGGTAGGGACCATCTGTAAAGGTGCTATTTTCATAAGCATCATAAAGGCTGATTGTATTTCAACTACAGTACCAGTCAAAAGTTTGGACACACCAACTCATTCAAGAGTTTAACTGAATTTTTACTGTTTTCTACATTGTAGAATAATAGTGAATACATCAAAACTATGAAAGAACACATACGGAATCATGTAGTAACCAAAAAAGCGTTAAACAAATCTAAATAGATTTTAGATTTTAGATTCTTCAAAGTAGCCACCCTTTGCCGTGATGACAGCTTTGCTTCATGAGGAATGTTTTTCCAAAAGTCTTGAAGGAGTTCCCACATATGCTGAGCGAACACTTTTTGGCTGCTTTTCCTTCACTCTGCGGTCCAACTCATCCCAAACCATCTCAATTGGGTTGAGATTGGGTGATTGTGGAGGCCAGGTCATCTGATGCAGCACTCCATCGTTCCCTTCTTGGTCAAATAGCCCTTACACAACCTGGAGATGTGTTGGGTCATTGTCCAACAAATGATAGTCCCACTAAGCTTAACCAGATGGGATGACGCATCACTGCAGAATGCTGTGGAAGCCATGCTGGTTAAGTGTGCCTTGAATTCTAAATAAATCACATACAGTGTCACAAGTAAAGCACCCCACACCAGCACACATCCTCCATGCTTCACGGTGGGAACCACACATTCAGAGATCATCCGTTCACCTACTCTCGTCTCACAAAGATAGAGTGGTTGGTACCAAAAATCTCAAATTTGGACTCATCAGACCAAAGGACAGATGTCACCGTTCTAATGTCCATTGCTTGTGTTTCTTGGCCCAAGCAAGTCTCTTCTTATAATTGGTGTCCTTTATTAGTGGTTTCTTTGCAGCAATCCTACCATGAAGGCCTGATTCACATAGTCTTCACTGAACAGTTGATGTTGAGATGTGTCTGTTACTTAAACCACGTGAAGCATTTATTTGGGCTGCAATTTCTGGGGCTGTATATCTAATGAACTTATCCTCTGCAGCAGAGGTAACTCTGGGTCATCCTTTCCTGTGGCGGTCCTCATGAGAGCCAGTTTCATCATAGCGCTTGATGGTTTTTGCAACTGCACTTGAAGAAACTTTCAAAGTTGTTGGAATTTTCCATATTGACTGAACTTCATGTCTTAAAGTAATGATGGGCTGTCGTTTCTCTTTGCTTATTTGAGCTGTTCTTGCCATAATATGGTCTTGGTCTTTTACCAGATAGCTATCTTCTGTATACCATCCATACCTTGTCACAACACAACTGATTGGTATAAACATATTAAGAAGGAAAGAAATTCCACAAATTAACTTTTAACAAGGCACACCTGTTAATTAAAATGCATTCCAGGTGACTACCTCATGAAGCTGGTTGAGAGAATGCCAAGAGTGTGCAAAACTGTCATCGAGGCAAAGGGTGGCTACTTTGAATGATCTCAAATATAAAATATATTTTGATTTGTTTATGACTTTTTTGGTTACTACATGATTAGATACGTGTCATTTCATAGTTAGAATTCTTCACTATTATTCGACAATGTAGAAAATAGTAACAACTTTGATTGGTACTGTACATTAAATATGTATTCAAGCCGAACTGAAACTTATCAGAAACATGTCGTGATTTTCACAGCTTTTAATTCCAATAAAAAAAGGTAAAAATTGAAATTGTGTACAGAAAAAAATTGGTTGTTTTGTTATTGCATTTTTAAACATCTTTGCTGTGTGAAAGAAACAGAGATGAAGGTGCAAACTTTATCGATGTCAACTAGATTGAAGCATTAATTCCAGCGATGTTTGACAAAAACTCAGCAAAAAAAAGAAACGTCCATTTTTCAGGAGCCTGTCTTTCAAAGATAATTAGTAAAAATCCAAATAACTTCACAGATCTTCATTGTAAAGGGTTTAAACACTGTTTCCCATGCTTGTTCAATGAACCATCAGTGTTTAAACAATGAATGAACATGCACCAGTGGAACAGTGGTTAAGAGCAGGCAGTTAAGGTCACAGTTATGAAAACATAGGACACTAAAGAGGCCTTTCTGACTCTGAAAACACCAAACGAAAGATGCACAGGGTCCCTGCTCATCTGCGTGAACGCGTGCCTTGGGCATGCTGCAAGGAGGCATGAGGACTGCAGATGTGGCCAGGGCAATACATTGCAATGTCCATACTGAGACGCCTAAGACAGTGCTACAGGAGACAGGGCGGACAGCTGATCGTCGCATGGCATGGCAACTGCCTGAATTACACCAGGAACGCACAATCCCTCTATCAGTGCTCAGACTGTCCGCGATAGACTGAGAGAGGCTGGACTCGTAGGCCTGTCCTCACCAGACATCACCGGCAACAGTCAACTATGGGCACAAACCCACTGTCGCTGGACCAGACAGTCGCGGTTTTGTCTCACCAAGGGTGATGGTCAGATTAGTATTTATCGTCGAAGGAATGAGCGTTACACAGAGGCCTGTACTCTGGAGTGAGATCGATTTGGAGGTGGAGGGTCCGTCATGGTCTGGGGTGGTGTGTCACAGCATCATCGGACATAGCTTGTTGTCATTGCAGGCAATCTCAACACTGTGTTATAGGGAAGACATCCTCCTCCCTCATGTGGTGCCCCTTCATGCAGGCTCATGCTGACATGACCCTCCAGCATGACAATGCCACCAGCCATACTGCTCGTTCTGTGCATGATTTCCTGCAAGACAGGAATGTCAGTGTTCTGCCATGGCCAGCAAAGAGCCTGGATGTCAATCCCATTGAGCATGTCTGGGACCTGTTGGATCGGAGGGTGAGAGAGGGCCATTTCCCCCAGAAATGTTGGGGAACTTGCAGCTGCCTTGGTGGGGGAGGTAACATCTCACAGCAAGAAGTAGCAAATCTGGTGCAGTCCATGAAGAGGAGATGCACTGCAGTTAATGCAGCTGGTGGCCACACCAGATACTAACTGTTACTTTTGATTTTGATGCCCCCTTTGTTCAGGGACACATTATTCCATTTCTCTGGGTCACATGTCAGTGGAACTTGTTCAGTGTATGTCTCAGTTGTTGAATCTTGTTATGTTCATACAAATATTTAAATTTGCTGAAAATAAACGCAGTTGACAGTGAGAGGACGTTTCTTTTTTTTGTTGAGTTTATTTTCTGGTCAGCAAAGGTTTATTTAGTATTCTAGGGCAACAAGTAATGGGAGAAGAAAAGCTGCATGAATGTTATTATAGACAGTTGACTGACTAACAGCCAAAATCGGAAATTAGAAGCAGAAACACATACCTATCTAAATTGGGTGACCGAAAAATCCTGCAACCCCTGTCCAAAACGAGTACCGGCATCTCTGACTCTACAGCATATTTTCTATATTTGCAGCTTAGGATCTCATATTTTAAATGTATCACCTATAGTCAGGAGGTTGCAGATGGGAGATTAGCAACTGCAGGTAGGTTAAAAAACAACTGGACCCGCTTTCTCCACTACTACCTAGGCAAGGTTCTTCATACAGTGCTATCCCCTCGGTTCAGGAGAGCATGACACTGTTCCTCACGTGTTCATGCCTCGCCAAATGGCCCGAGGCACCATCCCACCGCTTGGTAAATATATCCAAATCAATATTAAACTGCAGTTTACACAAAACAGAAACACAGTGTAAGCCATACAGGTGCACATTCAAGTCAATGGCTGCTTATATACAGTAATTTTATTGTTTCACTATGACCACTGATAATGATTACCATGTGTTTCTGAATAGACCAGACCTGATTTCCATGGAGCCCTGGCTTGGTTACGGTAGGTGTTTGAGTGTTTATATATGTAGTGTGTAGATCTCGCAAAACTGGGGTATGCCGTAATGCCGTCGGGGGTACGCCACATAAAAATGTGATTCACATTATTATTTTTTTATAATAATAATTTTTTATTTATTAAAATGTTAAAAATCTTCGCATTTTCAAACTTTCCATTTATATTTTCCAATGGGGCTATACATTAGGGTAAGGTTTTTTCTTACCTAAGTAGCCTCATTTCACTGCCAAAAATAAAATTAAACCATCTAGTGTTCAATAAAATAAACACACAATGTCAAATAGAGTTAGCCTAGTCAAATAATTAATATCCAATCAGAACCGTTCCTCTCTTGCAGGAATTCCACTAATGGTCCATATGTAGCCAAATGTAGCTGCTGCTCATTCCGTTTGCTCGAAAATGGATAAATGGCTCAAAAAAAGTACGGCCCGCATCCATAGAGACACATACCAGCTCTACTGGTAGTACTGCTACTACCAGCACCTGTCGACGACACAAGTTGTTCTGCTTCCACGAGCACATCCACTGACAGTTGTGAATCTGATGCAGCCGAAGAGATACTGGCCCCTTACCTGGGAAAGCACCGAACAACAGACAGGGACGTTGGACCCTCAGAGGCGCAAATATAATGAGAACTACATTGATTTGGGGTTCACTTATATTGGGAGTAGTACCTTTCCTCCAGCCACAGTGTTGTATGTGCAAAAGTACTCTCACAACTCAATGAAACCTTCAATCTTGCGCAGACATTAAGAATGAGCGCGAATTAAGACGACTTTCGAGTAGTAAGACATGTATAAAAGCAACAGAAGGGCAATAACAGAAGCAATAAGAAGGGGCTAGAAGCGTCTTATATGGTGAGCTACCGAGTGGCCAGGACAGGCAAGCCCCATACTATTGTCGAGGACTTCATTCTTCCTACTGCTGCTGAAATGGTTGGGACAATGCTGGAGGAAAATTCCCCCAAAGAACTATACAGACAATGGCTCCATCAAACAACACTGTCTCACAACGCGTCAGTGACATGGCAGGAGATGTTTTGAAACAATTACTGCTTCGCATACAAGCCAGTGAATTCTATGCTTTACAGCTGGATGAGTCTACAGACGTGTCGGGCCTAGCACAGCTCCTGGTATATGTCCGTTACGTTTATGGGGGGTCAATTAAGGAAGACATCCTCTTCTGTAAACCACTAGAAACCAGAACAATAGGAGAGGATATTTTTAAAGTACTGGACAGATTTGTGACATCAAATGGACTTTGGTGGTCAAGATGTTGTGGTGTCTGTACTGATGGGGCAAAAGCCATGACAGGGAGACATAGTGGAGTGGTAATGCGTGTGCAAGCAGTGGCTCCCGACGCCACTTGGGTACATTACAGCATCCACAAGAGGCTCTTGTTAAAACAGGGCCCCTAAACTCTTGTGTATTTTTTGCATTATGCAATGATATGGGCAGCGACAATGCAACACGTTTACAACATACAGAAGTTCGCTGGTTATCAAGGGGCAACGTATTGACATTTTTTTTGAATTGAGATACGAGCTTAAAGTTTTCTTTACTGAACATAATTTTCACTTGTCTGAACGCTTAAATGATGACGAGTTTCTCACATGACTGGCCTATCTGGGTGATGTTTTTTCCTGAATGATCTGAATCTAGGATTTCAGGGACTCTGCAAATATATTCAATGTGCGGGACCAAATTAAGTCTATGATTAAGAAGTTGGAGCTCTATTCTGTCTGCATTAACAAGGACAACACACAGGTCTATCCATCATTGTATGACTTTTTGTGTGCAAATGATCTCAAGCTTACGGACAATGTCAAATGTGATATAGCGTAGCACCTCAGCAAGCTGGGTGCGCAATTACGCAGGTACTTTCCCGAAGCGGTGGACACAAACAACTGGATTGTTATCCCTTTCGTGACCTCCTTACCATTTTCTGAACCAGAGAGCCTCATCGAAATTGCAACAAGCATTTCTGTGAAAATGTAATTTAATCAGAAGCCACTGCCAGATTTCTGGATTGGGCTGCGCTCAGAGTTTCCTGCCTTGGCAAATCACGCTGTTAAGACACTGATGCCCTTTGCAACCACGCACCTATGTGAGAGTGGATTCTCGGCTCTCACTAGCATGAAACCTGGAAAATGATTTAATTAAGACTGAGTCTCTCTCCAATACATCCCAACCTTGCAGAGTTATGTGCATCCTTTCAAGCACACCCTTCTAATTAACCTGTGGTGAGTTTTTCAGAAATGTTGATGAACAAATAAGGTTTTATATGTAAGATGGTTAAATAAAGAGCAAAATGATTGATTATTATTATATTATTATTATTGTGCCCTGGTCCTATAAGAGCTCTTTGTTACTTCCCACAAACCAGGTTGTGACGACAACTCACACTCATTCTTATGTTTAATAAATGTATTGTATAGTGTGTGTGTGGCAGGCTTACAATGATGGCAAAAAAACAACATTTGAGAGTGCTCTGACCCTGGTGCTGGAGGAGGTACGCAGCTGGAGGTTGAATGTTTGAAGGGGTACGGGACTATAAAAAGTTTGGGAACCACTGGTGTAGATTATAGTAGTTTATTTCTCAGGGGACCTCTTTAATAGATTGTAACGGTCTGTGGTGGAAGAAGGTGAGGACCAAAGCACAGCGTGCTACATGTTCATGATGTTAATATTTAATGAATCAAACTGAACACTGAAATACAAAACAACAAAGTGAACGAACGAAACCGAAGCAGTTCTGTCTGGTGCAGAATACAAACACTTAACAGAAAATAATCACCCACAAATCAAGGGTGAAAACAGGCTGTCCTAAGTATGGTTCTCAATCAGGGACAACGATTGACAGTTGCCTCTGATTGAGAACCATACCAGGGCAAACACAGAAATACCAACTCATAGAAAAACAAACATAGACAACCCACCCAACTCACACCCTGGCCATACTAAAACAAAGACATAACAAAAGAACTAAGGTCAGAACGTGACAGAGATAGTGATGTTGGCCGGTGTACCAGTCCCTCAACACTACATTAGGAGATAGTGATGTTGGCCGGTGTACCAGTCCCTCAACACAACATTAGGAGATAGTGATGTTGGCCGGTGTACCAGTCTTAACACAACATTAGTGGACAGTGATGTTGGCCGGTGTACCAGTCTTAACACAGCATTAGGAGATAGTGATGTTGGCCGGTGTACCAGTCTTAACACAACATTAGTGGACAGGGATGTTAGCCGGTGTACCAGTCTTAACACAACATTAGGAGATAGTGATGTTAGCCGGTGTACCAGTCTTAACACAACATTAGTGGCCAGGGATGTTAGCCGGTGTACCAGTCTTAATACAACATTAGGAGATAGTGATGTTGGCCGGTGTACCAGTCTTAACACAACATTAGTGGACAGTGATGATGAACGGTGTACCAGTCTTAACACAACATTAGGAGATAGTGATGTTAGCCGGTGTACCAGTCTTAACACAACATTAGTGGACAGGGATGTTAGCCGGTGTACCAGTCTTAACACAGCATAAAGGAGATAATTGGCGGTGTACCAGTCTTAAACAACAAGTGGACAGTGATGATGAGCGGTGTACCAGTCTTAACACAACATTAGTGGACAGGGATGATAGCCGGTGTACCAGTCTTAACACAACATTAGGAGATAGTGATGTTAGCGGTGTACCAGTCTTAACACAACGTTAGGAGATAGTGTGTACCAGTCTTAACACAACATTAGGAGATAGTGATGTTAGCCGGTGTACCAGTCTTAACACAACATTAGGAGATAGTGATGTTAGCCGGTGTACCAGTCTTAACACAACATTAGTGGACAGTGATGATGGCCGGTGTACCAGTCTTAACACAACATTAGTGGACAGGGAGCCTTGTACCAGTCTTAACACAACATTAGTGGACAGTGATGATGGCCGGTGTACCAGTCTTAACACAACATTAGTGGACAGTGATGATGGCCGGTGTACCAGTCTTAACACAACATTAGTGGACAGTGATGATGGCGGTGTACCAGTCTTAACACAACATTAGTGGACAGTGATGATGGCGGTGAACCAGTCTTAACACAACATTATGGACAGTGATGATGGCGGTGTACCAGTCTTCACAACATTAGTGGACAGTGATGATGGCCGGTGTACCAGTCTTAACACAACATTAGTGGACAGTGATGATAGCCGGTGTACCAGTCTTAACACAACATTAGTGGACAGTGATGATGGCGGTCTACCAGTCTTAACACAACATTAGTGGACAGTGATGATGGCCGGTCTACCAGTCTTAACACAACATTAGTGGACAGTGATGATGGCGGTCGGTCTTACCAGTCTTAACACAACATTAGGAGATAGTGATGTTAGCCGGTGTACCAGTCTTAACACAACATTAGGAGATAGTGATGTTGGCCGGTGTACCAGTCTTAACACAACATTAGTGGACAGGGATGTTAGCCGGTGTACCAGTCTTAATACAACATTAGGAGATAGTGATGTTGGCGGTGTACCAGTCTTAACACAACATTAGTGGACAGTGATGATGAACGGTGTACCAGTCTTAACACAACATTAGGAGATAGTGATGTTAGCCGGTGTACCAGTCTTAACACAACATTAGTGGACAGGGATGTTGGCCGGTGTACCAGTCTTAACACAGCATAAGGATGATGTGAGCGGTGTACCAGTCTTAACACAACATTAGTGGACAGTGATGATGACGGTGTACCAGTCTTAACACAACATTAGTGGACAGGGATGTTGTACCAGTCTTAACACAACATTAGGAGATAGTGATGTTAGCGTGTACCAGTCTTAACACAACGTTAGGAGATAGTGATGTTGTACCAGTCTTAACACAACATTAGGAGATAGTGATGTTAGCCGGTGTACCAGTCTTAACACAACATTAGGAGATAGTGATGTTAGCGGTGTACCAGTCTTAACACAACATTAGTGGACAGTGATGATGGCGGTGTACCAGTCTTAACACAACATTAGTGGACAGGGATGTTAGCGGTGTACCAGTCTTAACACAACATTAGTGGACAGTGATGATGGCCGGTGTACCAGTCTTAACACAACATTAGTGGACAGTGATGATGGCGGTGTACCAGTCTTAACACAACATTAGTGGACAGTGATGATGGCGGTGTACCAGTCTTAACACAACATTAGTGGACAGTGATGATGGCAGGTGAACCAGTCTTAACACAACATTAGTGGACAGTGATGATGGCCGGTGTACCAGTCTTAACACAACATTAGTGGACAGTGATGATGGCCGGTGTACCAGTCTTAACACAACATTAGTGGACAGTGATGGCGGTGTACCAGTCTTAACACAACATTAGTGGACAGTGATGATGGCCGGTCTACCAGTCTTAACACAACATTAGTGGACAGTGATGATGGCGGTCTACCAGTCTTAACACAACATTAGTGGACAGTGATGATGGCGGTCTACCAGTCTTAACACAACATTAGGAGATAGTGATGTTAGCCGGTGTACCAGTCTTAACACAACATTAGGAGATAGTGATGTTGGCCGTGTACCAGTCTTAACACAACATTAGTGGACAGGGATGTTAGCCGGTGTACCAGTCTTAATACAACATTAGGAGATAGTGATGTTGGCGGTGTACCAGTCTTAACACAACATTAGTGGACAGTGATGATGTGTACCAGTCTTAACACAACATTAGGAGATAGTGATGTTAGCCGGTGTACCAGTCTTAACACAACATTAGTGGACAGGGATGTTAGCCGGTGTACCAGTCTTAACACAGCATTAGGAGATAGTGATGTTGGCGGTGTACCAGTCTTAACACAACATTAGTGGACAGTGATGATGAGCGTGTACCAGTCTTAACACAACATTAGTGGACAGGGATGATGGCCGGTGAACCAGTCTTAACATAACATTAGGAGATAGTGATGTTAGCGGTGTACCAGTCTTAACATAACATTAGGAGATAGTGATATTAGCCGGTGTACCAGTCTTAACATAACATTAGGAGATAGTGATGATGGCGGTGTACCAGTCTTAACACAACATTAGGAGATAGTGATGTTAGCCGGTGTACCAGTCTTAACACAACATTAGGAGATAGTGATGTTAGCCGATTGTACCAGTCTTAACACAACTTTAGGGAGATAGTGATGTTGGATCTTAACATAACATTAGGAGATAGTGATGTTGGCGGTGTACCAGTCTTAACACAACATTAGTGGACAGGGATGTTAGCCGGTGTACCAGTCTTAACACAGCATTAGGAGATAGTGATGTTGGCGGTGTACCAGTCTTAACACAACATTAGTGGACAGTGATGATGAACTGTGTACCAGTCTTAACACAACATTAGTGGACAGGGATGATGGCGGTGAACCAGTCTTAACATAACATTAGTGTGACAGTGATGAGTCTTAACATAACATTAGGAGGTGATACGATTATTGCAGTCTTAACATAACATTAGGAGATAGTGATATTAGCCGGTGTACCAGTCTTAACACAACATTAGGAGATAGTGATGTTGGCCGTGTACCAGTCTTAACACAACATTAGGAGATAGTGATGAGTGAGCCAGTCTTAACACAACATTAGTGGACAGTGATGATGGCCAGTCTACCAGTCTTAACACAACATTATTGGACAGTGATGATGGCGGTGTACCAGTCTTAACACAACATTAGTGGACAGTGATGATGGCCGGTGAACCAGTCTTAACATAACATTAGGAGATAGTGATGTTGGCGGTGTACCAGTCTTAACATAACATTAGGAGATAGTGATGTTGGCCGTGTACCAGTCTTAACATAACATTAGGAGATAGTGATGTTAGTCGTGTACCAGTCTTAACTTAACATTAGGAGATAGTGATGTTAGCCGTGTACCAGTCTTAACACAACATTAGTGGACAGGGATGTTAGCCGGTGTACCAGTCTTAATACAACATTAGGAGATAGTGATGTTGGCGGTGTACCAGTCTTAACACAACATTAGTGGACAGTGATGATGAGCGGTGTACCAGTCTTAACACAACATTAGGAGATAGTGATGTTAGCCGGTGTACCAGTCTTAACACAACATTAGTGGACAGGGATGTTAGCGATTGTACCAGTTTTAACACAGCATTAGGAGATAGTGATGTTGGCCGGTGTACCAGTCTTAACACAACATTAGTGGACAGTGATGATGAACGGTGTACCAGTCTTAACACAACATTAGTGGACAGGGATGTTAGCCGGTGTACCAGTCTTAACACAACATTAGGAGATAGTGATGTTAGCCGGTGTACCAGTCTTAACACAACATTAGGAGATAGTGATGTTAGCCGGTGTACCAGTCTTAACACAACATTAGGAGATAGTGATGTTAGCCGGTGTACCAGTCTTAACACAACATTAGGAGATAGTGATGATGGCCGGTGAGCCAGTCTTAACACAACATTAGTGGACAGTGATGATGGCCAGTCTACCAGTCTTAACACAACATTATTGGACAGTGATGATGGCCGGTGTACCAGTCGTAACACAACATTAGTGGACAGTGATGATGGCCGGTGAACCAGTATTAACATAACATTAGGAGATAGTGATGTTAGCCGGTGTACCAGTCTTAACATAACATTAGGAGATAGTGATGTTAGCCGGTGTACCAGTCTTAACATAACATTAGGAGATAGTGATGTTAGCCGTGTACCAGTCTTAACACAACATTAGTGGACAGTGATGTTGGCCGGTGTACCCGTCTTAACATAACATTAGGAGATAGTGATGTTAGCCGGTGTACCAGTCTTAACTTAACATTAGGAGATAGTGATGTTAGCCGTGTACCAGTCTTAACACAACATTAGTGGACAGGGATGTTAGCCGGTGTACCAGTCTTAATACAACATTAGGAGATAGTGATGTTGGCCGGTGTACCAGTCTTAACACAACATTAGTGGACAGTGATGATGAACGGTGTACCAGTCTTAACACAACATTAGGAGATAGTGATGTTAGCGGTGTACCAGTCTTAACACAACATTAGTGGACAGGGATGTTGTACCAGTCTTAACACAGCATTAGGAGATAGTGATGTTGGCGGTGTACCAGTCTTAACACAACATTAGTGGACAGTGATGATGAGCGGTGTACCAGTCTTAACACAACATTAGTGGACAGGGATGTTAGCCGGTGTACCAGTCTTAACACAACATTAGGAGATAGTGATGTTAGCCGGTGTACCAGTCTTAACACAACATTAGGAGATAGTGATGTTAGCCGGTGTACCAGTCTTAACACAACATTAGGAGATAGTGATGTTAGCCGGTGTACCAGTCTTAACACAACATTAGGAGATAGTGATGTTGGCCGGTGTACCAGTCTTAACACAACATTAGTGGACAGTGATGATGGCCGGTGTACCAGTCTTAACACAACATTAGTGGACAGTGATGATGGCGGTGTACCAGTCTTAACACAACATTAGTGGACAGTGATGTTGGCAGTGTACCCGTCTTAACATAACATTAGAGATAGTGATGTTAGCCGGTGTACCAGTCTTAACATAACATTAGGAGAAAGTGATGATGGCCGTGTACCAGTCTTAACACAACATTAGTGGACAGTGATGATGGCGGTGTACCAGTGTTAACACAACATTAGTGGACAGTGATGATGGCCGGTGTACCAGTCTTAACACAACATTAGTGGACAGTGATGATGGCCGGTGAACCAGTCTTAACACAACATTAGTGGACAGTGATGATGGCGGTGTACCAGTCTTAACACAACATTAGTGGACAGTGATGATGGCGGTGTACCAGTCTTAACACAACATTAGTGGACAGTGATGATGGCCGGTGTACCAGTCTTAACACAACATTAGGAGATAGTGATGATGGCGGTGAGCCAGTCTTAACACAACATTAGTGGACAGTGATGATGGCCAGTCTACCAGTCTTAACACAACATTAGTGGACAGTGATGATGGCGGTGAACCAGTCTTAACATAACATTAGGAGATAGTGATGTTAGCGGTGTACCAGTCTTAACATAACATTAGGAGATAGTGATATTAGTCCGGTGTACCAGTCTTAACATAACATTAGGCGATAGTGATATTAGCCGGTGTACCAGTCTTAACATAACATTAGGAGATAGTGATGTTGGCCGGTGTACCAGTCTTAACATAACATTAGGAAATAGTGATGTTAGCCGATTGTACCAGTCTTAACAAAACATTAGGAGACAGTAATGTTAGCCGTACCAGTCTTAACATAACATTAGGAGATAGTGATGTTAGCGATTGTACCAGTCTTAACATAACATTAGGAGATAGTGATGATGGCGGTGTACCAGTCTTAACACAACATTAGTGGACAGTGATGATGGCGGTCTACCAGTCTTAACACAACATTAGTGGACAGTGATGATGGCCGGTCTACCAGTCTTAACACAACATTAGTGGACAGTGATGATGGCCGGTCTACCAGTCTTAACACAACATTAGGAGATAGTGATGTTAGCCGGTGTACCAGTCTTAACACAACATTAGGAGATAGTGATGTTGGCCGGTGTACCAGTCTTAACACAACATTAGTGGACAGGGATGTTAGCCGGTGTACCAGTCTTAATACAACATTAGGAGATAGTGATGTTGGCCGGTGTACCAGTCTTAACACAACATTAGTGGACAGTGATGATGAACGGTGTACCAGTCTTAACACAACATTAGGAGATAGTGATGTTAGCCGGTGTACCAGTCTTAACAAAACATTAGTGGACAGGGATGTTAGCCGGTGTACCAGTCTTAACACAGCATTAGGAGATAGTGATGTTGGCGGTGTACCAGTCTTAACACAACATTAGTGGACAGTGATGATGAACGGTGTACCAGTCTTAACACAACATTAGTGGACAGGGATGATGGCGGTGAACCAGTCTTAACATAAGATTAGGAGATAGTGATGTTAGCCGGTGTACCAGTCTTAACATAACATTAGGAGATAGTGATATTAGCCGTGTACCAGTCTTAACATAACATTAGGAGATAGTGATGATGGCCGGTGTACCAGTCTTAACACAACATTAGGAGATAGTGATGTTAGCCGGTGTACCAGTCTTAACACAACATTAGGAGATAGTGATGATGGCGGTGAGCCAGTCTTAACACAACATTAGTGGACAGTGATGATGGCCAGTCTACCAGTCTTAACACAACATTATTGGACAGTGATGATGGCCGTGTACCAGTCTTAACACAACATTAGTGGACAGTGATGATGGCCGGTGAACCAGTATTAACATAACATTAGGAGATAGTGATGTTAGCCGGTGTACCAGTCTTAACATAACATTAGGAGATAGTGATGTTAGCCGGTGTACCAGTCTTAACATAACATTAGGAGATAATGATGTTAGCCGGTGTACCAGTCTTAACACAACATTAGTGGACAGTGATGTTGGCCGGTGTACCCGTCTTAACATAACATTAGGAGATAGTGATGTTAGCCGGTGTACCAGTCTTAACATAACATTAGGAGATAGTGATGTTAGCCGGTGTACCAGTCTTAACACAACATTAGTGGACAGTGATGTTGGCCGGTGTACCCGTCTTAACATAACATTAGGAGATAGTGATGTTAGCCGGTGTACCAGTCTTAACACAACATTAGTGGACAGTGATGATGGCCGGTGTACCAGTCTTAACACAACATTAGTGGACAGTGATGATGGCGATTGTACCAGTGTTAACACAACATTAGTGGACAGTGATGATGGCGGTGTACCAGTCTTAACACAACATTAGTGGACAGTGATGATGGCCGGTGTACCAGTCTTAACACAACATTAGTGGACAGTGATGATGGCCGGTGTACCAGTCTTAACACAACATTAGTGGACAGTGATGATGGCCGGTGTACCAGTCTTAACACAACATTAGGAGATAGTGATGATGGCGGTGAGCCAGTCTTAACACAACATTAGTGGACAGTGATGATGGCCAGTCTACCAGTCTTAACACAACATTAGTGGACAGTGATGATGGCTTTGAACCAGTCTTAACATAACATTAGGAGATAGTGATGTTAGCCGATTGTACCAGTCTTAACATAACATTAGGAGATAGTGATATTAGCCGGTGTACCAGTCTTAACATAACATTAGGCGATAGTGATATTAGCCGGTGTACCAGTCTTAACATAACATTAGGAGATAGTGATGTTGGCCGGTGTACCAGTCTTAACATAACATTAGGAAATAGTGATGTTAGCCGGTGTACCAGTCTTAACAAAACATTAGAGACAGTAATGTTAGCCGGTGTACCAGTCTTAACATAACATTAGGAGATAGTGATGTTAGCCGGTACCAGTCTTAACATAACATTAGGAGATAGTGATGATGGACGGTGTACCAGTCTTAACACAACATTAGTGGACAGGGATGTTAGCCGGTGTACCAGTCTTAACACAACATTAGGAGATAGTGATGTTAGCCGGTGTACCAGTCTTAACATAACATTAGGAGATAGTGATGTTAGCGGTGTACCAGTCTTAACACAACATTAGGAGATAGTGATGATGGCCAGTGTACCAGTCTTAACACAACATTAGTGGACAGTGATGTTAGCCGGTGTACCAGTCTTATCACAACATTAGTGGACAGTGATGATGGCCTGTGTACCAGTCTTAACACAACATTAGTGGACAGTGATGATGGCGGTGTACCAGTCTTAACACAACATTAGTGGACAGTGATGATGGCCGGTGTACCAGTCTTAACACAACATTAGGAGATAGTGATGTTAGCCGGTGTACCAGTCTTAACACAACATTAGGAGATAGTGATGATGGCCGGTGAGCCAGTCTTAACACAACATTAGTGGACAGTGATGATGGCCAGTCTACCAGTCTTAACACAACATTAGTGGACAGTGATGATGGCCGGTGTACCAGTCTTAACACAGCATTAGTGGACAGTGATGATGGCCGGTGTACCAGTCTTAACATAACATTAGGAGATAGTGATGTTGGCGGTGTACCAGTCTTAACACAACATTAGTGGACAGTGATGTTAGCCGTACCAGTCTTAACACAACATTTGTGGACAGTGATGATGGCCGGTGTACCAGTCTTAACACAACATTAGTGGACAGTGATGATGGCCGGTGTACCAGTCTTAACACAACATTAGTGGACAGTGATGATGGCGTGTACCAGTCTTAACACAACATTAGTGGACAGTGATGATGGCGGTGTACCAGTCTTAACACAACATTAGTGGACAGTGATGATGGCGGTGAACCAGTCTTAACACAACATTAGTGGACAGTGATGATGGCGGTGTACCAGTCTTAACATAACATTAGGAGATAGTGATGTTAGCCGGTGTACCAGTCTTAACATAACATTAGGAGATAGTGATATTAGCGGGTGTACCAGTCTTAACATAACATTAGGCTGATAGTGATATTAGCGGTGTACCAGTCTTAACATAACATTAGGAGATAGTGATGTTGGCCGGTGTACCAGTCTTAACATAACATTAGGAAATAGTGATGTTAGCCGGTGTACCAGTCTTAACAAAACATTAGGAGACAGTAATGTTAGCCGTGTACCAGTCTTAACATAACATTAGGAGATAGTGATGTTAGCCGGTGTACCAGTCTTAACATAACATTAGGAGATAGTGATGATGGCGGTGTACCAGTCTTAACACAACATTAGTGGACAGGGATGTTAGCCGTGTACCAGTCTTAACACAACATTAGGAGATAGTGATGTTAGCCGGTGTACCAGTCTTAACATAACATTAGGAGATAGTGATGTTAGCCGATTGTACCAGTCTTAACACAACATTAGGAGATAGTGATGATGGCCAGTGTACCAGTCTTAACACAACATTAGTGGACAGTGATGTTAGCCGGTGTACCAGTCTTATCACAACATTAGTGGACAGTGATGATGGCCGGTGTACCAGTCTTAACACAACATTAGTGGACAGTGATGATGGCCGGTGTACCAGTCTTAACACAACATTAGTGGACAGTGATTATGGCCGGTGTACCAGTCTTAACACAACATTAGGAGATAGTGATGTTAGCCGTGTACCAGTCTTAACACAACATTAGGAGATAGTGATGATGGCGGTGAGCCAGTCTTAACACAACATTAGTGGACAGTGATGATGGCCAGTCTACCAGTCTTAACACAACATTAGTGGACAGTGATGATGGCCGGTGTACCAGTCTTAACACAGCATTAGTGGACAGTGATGATGGCCGGTGTACCAGTCTTAACATAACATTAGGAGATAGTGATGTTGGCCGGTGTACCAGTCTTAACACAACATTAGTGGACAGTGATGTTAGCCGGTGTACCAGTCTTAACACAACATTAGTGGACAGTGATGATGGCCGGTGTACCAGTCTTAACACAACATTAGTGGACAGTGATGATGGCCGGTGTACCAGTCTTAACACAACATTAGTGGACAGTGATGATGGCCGGTGTACCAGTCTTAACACAACATTAGTGGACAGTGATGATGGCCGGTGTACCAGTCTTAACACAACATTAGTGGACAGTGATGATGGCGGTGAACCAGTCTTAACACAACATTAGTGGACAGTGATGATGGCCGGTGTACCAGTCTTAACACAACATTAGTGGACAGTGATGATGGCCGGTGTACCAGTCTTAACACAACATTAGTGGACAGTGATGATGGCCGGTGTACCAGTCTTAACACAACATTAGTGGACAGTGATGATGGCCGGTCTACCAGTCTTAACACAACATTAGTGGACAGTGATGATGGCGGTCTACCAGTCTTAACACAACATTAGTGGACAGTGATGATGGCCGGTCTACCAGTCTTAACACAACATTAGGAGATAGTGATGTTAGCCGGTGTACCAGTCTTAACACAACATTAGGAGATAGTGATGTTGGCCGGTACCAGTCTTAACACAACATTAGTGGACAGGGATGTTAGCCGGTGTACCAGTCTTAATACAACATTAGGAGATAGTGATGTTGGCCGGTGTACCAGTCTTAACACAACATTAGTGGACAGTGATGATGAACGGTGTACCAGTCTTAACACAACATTAGGAGATAGTGATGTTAGCCGTGTACCAGTCTTAACAAAACATTAGTGGACAGGGATGTTAGCCGGTGTACCAGTCTTAACACAGCATTAGGAGATAGTGATGTTGGCCGTGTACCAGTCTTAACACAACATTAGTGGACAGTGATGATGAACGGTGTACCAGTCTTAACACAACATTAGTGGACAGGGATGATGGCGGTGAACCAGTCTTAACATAAGATTAGGAGATAGTGATGTTCGGTGTACCAGTCTTAACATAACATTAGGAGATAGTGATATTAGCCGGTGTACCAGTCTTAACATAACATTAGGAGATAGTGATGATGGCCGGTGTACCAGTCTTAACACAACATTAGGAGATAGTGATGTTAGCCGGTGTACCAGTCTTAACACAACATTAGGAGATAGTGATGATGGCCGGTGAGCCAGTCTTAACACAACATTAGTGGACAGTGATGATGGCCAGTCTACCAGTCTTAACACAACATTATTGGACAGTGATGATGGCCGGTGTACCAGTCGTAACACAACATTAGTGGACAGTGATGATGGCGGTGAACCAGTCTTAACATAACATTAGGAGATAGTGATGTTAGCTCGGTGTACCAGTCTTAACATAACATTAGGAGATAGTGATGTTGGCCGGTGTACCAGTCTTAACATAACATTAGGAGATAGTGATGTTATGATTGTACCAGTCTTAACACAACATTAGTGGACAGTGATGTTGGCGGTGTACCCGTCTTAACATAACATTAGGAGATAGTGATGTTAGCCGGTGTACCAGTCTTAACTTAACATTAGGAGATAGTGATGTTAGCCGTGTACCAGTCTTAACACAACATTAGTGGACAGTGATGTTGGCGATTACCCGATCTTAACATAACATTAGGAGATAGTGATGTTAGCGGTGTACCAGTCTTAACATAACATTAGGAGATAGTGATGATGGCGGTGTACCAGTCTTAACACAACATTAGTGGACAGTGATGATGGCTGTACCAGTGTTAACACAACAGTAGTGGACAGTGATGATGGCCGGTGTACCAGTCTTAACACAACATTAGTGGACAGTGATGATGGCCGGTGAACCAGTCTTAACACAACATTAGTGGACAGTGATGATGGCCGGTGTACCAGTCTTAACACAACATTAGTGGACAGTGATGATGGCCGGTGTACCAGTCTTAACACAACATTAGTGGACAGTGATGATGGCCGGTGTACCAGTCTTAACACAACATTAGGAGATAGTGATGATGGCCGGTGAGCCAGTCTTAACACAACATTAGTGGACAGTGATGATGGCCAGTCTACCAGTCTTAACACAACATTAGTGGACAGTGATGATGGCGGTGAACCAGTCTTAACATAACATTAGGAGATAGTGATGTTAGCCGATTGTACCAGTCTTAACATAACATTAGGAGATAGTGATATTAGCCGTACCAGTCTTAACATAACATTAGGCGATAGTGATATTAGCCGGTGTACCAGTCTTAACATAACATTAGGAGATAGTGATGTTGGCCGGTGTACCAGTCTTAACATAACATTAGGAAATAGTGATGTTAGCCGGTGTACCAGTCTTAACAAAACATTAGGAGACAGTAATGTTAGCTGGTCTACCAGTCTTAACATAACATTAGGAGATAGTGATGTTAGCCGGTGTACCAGTCTTAACATAACATTAGGAGATAGTGATGATGGCCGGTGTACCAGTCTTAACACAACATTAGTGGACAGGGATGTCCCGGTGTACCAGTCTTAACACAACATTAGGAGATAGTGATGTTAGCCGGTGTACCAGTCTTAACACAACATTAGGAGATAGTGATGTTAGCCGTGTACCAGTCTTAACACAACATTAGGAGATAGTGATGATGGCCAGTGTACCAGTCTTAACACAACATTAGTGGACAGTGATGTTAGCCGGTGTACCAGTCTTATCACAACATTAGTGGACAGTGATGATGGCGGTGTACCAGTCTTAACACAACATTAGTGGACAGTGATGATGGCCGGTGTACCAGTCTTAACACAACATTAGTGGACAGTGATGATGGCCGTGGTGTACCAGTCTTAACACAACATTAGTGGACAGTGATGATGGCCGGTGTACCAGTCTTAACACAACATTAGTGGACAGTGATGATGGCCGGTGTTCCAGTCTTAACACAACATTAGGAGATAGTGATGTTAGCCGGTGTACCAGTCTTAACACAACATTAGGAGATAGTGATGATGGCGGTGAGCCAGTCTTAACACAACATTAGTGGACAGTGATGATGGCCAGTCTCCAGTCTTAACACAACATTAGTGGACAGTGATGATGGCCGATTGTACCAGTCTTAACACAGCATTAGTGGACAGTGATGATGGCCGGTGTACCAGTCTTAACATAACATTAGGAGATAGTGATGTTGGCCGGTGTACCAGTCTTAACACAACATTAGTGGACAGTGATGTTAGCCGGTGTACCAGTCTTAACACAACATTAGGAGATAGTGATGTTAGCCGGTGTACCAGTCTTAACACAACATTAGGAGATAGTGATATTAGCCGGTGTACCAGTCTTAACATAACATTAGGAGATAGTGATGTTGGCCGGTGTACCAGTCTTAACACAACATTAGTGGACAGTGATGTTAGCCGGTGTACCAGTCTTAACACAACATTAGGAGATAGTGATGTTAGCCGGTGTACCAGTCTTAACATAACATTAGGAGATAGTGATGATGGCCGGTGTACCAGTCTTAACACAACATTAGTGGACAGGGATGTTAGCCGGTGTACCAGTCTTAACACAACATTAGGAGATAGTGATGTTAGCCGGTGTACCAGTCTTAACACAACATTAGGAGATAGTGATATTAGCCGGTGTACCAGTCTTAACATAACATTAGGAGATAGTGATGTTGGCCGGTGTACCAGTCTTAACACAACATTAGGAGATAGTGATGTTAGCCGGTGTACCAGTCTTAACACAACATTAGGAGATAGTGATGTTGGCCGGTGTACCAGTCCCTTAACACATCATTAGGAGATAGTGATGTTGGCCGGTGTACCAGTCCCTTAACACATCATTAGGAGATAGTGATGTTAGCCGGTGTACCAGTCTTAACATAACATTAGGATACACCACTGTCTACTGAACATAACCAAAAGATGGGACTCATAGCCTGGGAAACATACCCACACATATACAAATAGCAAGCATATACGACCATGATCACACACACACCAAAAGAAACCATGTGATCACACATGCAAGCACGCCCACAAACACACACACGCCAACAGCAACCATTTACGATCACACACACAGTCTTCCTTCCCCTTTCTATCTCACCCTCTTTTTTTATTGGATTGATACATGCGTAACCTTTCCTCTTTTCATTCTTTCATCTTCCTTTCATCGTTCCATGTTTAGTGATGGATAGATCAGGGATAGAGGACAAAGGAGAAAGACAGGAACCAGAAATAGGCGACTGAGACTGAAGAGCCGGGTCCTTTAAAACACACCAAAGACGCATCATCAAAGATACATCTTTATCATCAGCGGCTGCAGGGCCATTGATAATCAAGCGGCTATTGAACCTTTTATTCTATTAATAGTCTGAGACATAGACCTGTTAACTGTCTACACTGTCTGAGACATACACTACACTGTCTGAGACATAGACCTGTTAACTGTCTCCCTACACTGTCTGAGACATAGACCTGTTAACTGTCTCCCTACACTGTCTGAGACATAGACCTGTTAACTGTCTCCCTACACTGTCTGAGACATAGACCTGTTAACTGTCTCCCTACACTGTCTGAGACATAGACCTGTTAACTGTCTCCCTACACTGTCTGAGACATAGACTGTCTGAGACATAGACCTGTTAACTGTCTACACTGTCTGAGACATAGACCTGTTAACTGTCTCCTTACAGACATAGACCTGTTAACTGTCTCCCTACACTGTCTGAGACATAGACCTGTTAACTGTCTCCCTACACTGTCTGAGACATAGACCTGTTAACTGTCTCCCTACACTGTCTGAGACATAGACCTGTTAACTGTCTGAGACATAGACCTGTTACACTGTCTGAGACATAGACCTGTTAACTGTCTCCCTACACTGTCTGAGACATAGACCTGTTAACTGTCTCCCTACACTGTCTGAGACATAGACCTGTTAACTGTCTCCCTACACTGTCTGAGACATAGACCTGTTAACTGTCTCCCTACACTGTCTACATAGACTGTCTGAGACATAGACCTGTTAACTGTCTCCCTACACTGTCTGAGACATAGACCTGTTAACTGTCTCCCTACACTGTCTGAGACATAGACCTGTTAACTGTCTCCCTACACTGTCTAAGACATAGACCTGTTAACTGTCTCCCTACACTGTCTGAGACATAGACCTGTTAACATAGACCTGTTAACTGTCTCCCTACACTGTCTGAGACATAGACCTGTTAACTGTCTCCCTACACTGTCTGAGACATAGACCTGTTAACTGTCTCCCTATACCTGAGACATAGACCTGTTAACTGAGACATAGACCTGTTAACTGTCTCCCTACACTGTCTGAGACATAGACCTGTTAACTGTCTCCCTACACTGTCTGAGACATAGACCTGTTAACTGTCTCCCTACACTGTCTGAGACATAGACCTGTTAACTGTCTCCCTACACTGTCTGAGACATAGACCTGTTAACTGTCTCCCTACACTGTCTGAGACATAGACCTGTTAACTGTCTCCCTACACTGTCTGAGACATAGACCTGTTAACTACACTGTCTGAGACATAGACCTGTTAACTGTCTCCCTACACTGTCTGAGACATAGACCTGTTAACTGTCTCCCTACACTGTCTGAGACATAGACCTGTTAACTGTCTCCCTACACTGTCTGAGACATAGACCTGTTAACTGTCTCCCTACACTGTCTGAGACATAGACCTGTTAACTGTCTCCCTACACTGTCTGAGACATAGACCTGTTAACTGTCTCCCTACACTGTCTGAGACATAGACCTGTTAACTGTCTACACTGTCTGAGACATAGACCTGTTAACTGTCTCCCTACACTGTCTGAGACATAGACCTGTTAACTGTCTCCCTACACTGTCTGAGACATAGACCTGTTAACTGTCTCCCTACACTGTCTGAGACATAGACCTGTTAACTGTCTCCCTACACTGTCTGAGACATAGACCTGTTAACTGTCTCCCCTGTTAACTGTCTCTCTCCCTACACTGTCTGAGACATAGACCTGTTAACCTGTTAGACCTGTCTCCCTACACTGTCTGAGACATAGACCTGTTAACTGTCTCCCTACACTGTCTGAGACATAGACCTGTTAACTGTCTCCCTACACTGTCTGAGACATAGACCTGTTAACTGTCTCCCTACACTGTCTGAGACATAGACCTGTTAACTGTCTCTGTTAACTGTCTCCCTACTGAGACATAGACACTGTCTGAGACATAGACCTGTTAACTGTCTCTCTACACTGTCTGAGACATAGACCTGTTAACTGTCTCCCTACACTGTCTGAGACATAGACCTGTTAACTGTCTCCCTACACTGTCTGAGACATAGACCTGTTAACTGTCTCCCTACACTGTCTGAGACATAGACCTGTTAACTGTCTCCCTACACTGTCTGAGACATAGACCTGTTAACTGACATAGACCTGTTAGACCTGTTAACTGTCTCCCTACACTGTCTGAGACATAGACCTGTTAACTGTCTCCCTACACTGTCTGAGACATAGACCTGTTAACTGTAGACCTGTTAACTCTACACTGTCTGAGACATAGACCTGTTAACTGTCTCCCTACACTGTCTGAGACATAGACCTGTTAACTGTCTCCTGAGACTACACTGTCTGAGACATAGACCTGTTAACTGTCTCCCTACACTGTCTGAGACATAGACCTGTTAACTGTCTCCCTACACTGTCTGAGACATAGACCTGTTAACTGTCTCCCTACACTGTCTGAGACATAGACCTGTTAACTGTCTCCCTACACTGTCTGAGACATAGACCTGTTAACTGTCTCCCTACACTGTCTGAGACATAGACCTGTTAACTGTCTCTGTCCTACACTGTCTGAGACATAGACCTGTTAACTGTCTCCCTACACTGTCTGAGACATAGACCTGTTAACTGTCTCCCTACACTGTCTGAGACATAGACCTGTTAACTGTCTCCCTACACTGTCTGAGACATAGACCTGTTAACTGTCTCTCCTACACTGTCTGAGACATAGACCTGTTAACTGTCTCCCTACACTGTCTGAGACATAGACCTGTTAACTGTCTCCCTACACTGTCTGAGACATAGACTGTCTGTCTGAGACATAGACCTGTTAACTGTCTCCCTACACTGTCTGAGACATAGACCTGTTAACTGTCTCCTACACTGTCTGAGACATAGACCTGTTAACTGTCTCCCTACACTGTCTGAGACATAGACCTGTTAACTGTCTCCCTACACTGTCTGAGACATAGACCTGTTAACTGTCTCCCTACACTGTCTGAGACATAGACCTGTTAACTGTCTCCCTACACTGTCTGAGACATAGACCTGTTAACTGTCTACACTGTCTGAGACACCTGTCCCTACACTGTCTGAGACATAGACCTGTTAACTGTCTCCCTACACTGTCTGAGACATAGACCTGTTAACTGTCTCCCTACACTGTCTGAGACATAGACCTGTTAACTGTCTCCCTACACTGTCTGAGACATAGACCTGTTAACTGTCTCCCTACACTGTCTGAGACATAGACCTGTTAACTGTCTCCCTACACTGTCTGAGACATAGACCTGTTAACTGTCTCCCTACACTGTCTCCCTACACTGTCTGAGACATAGACCTGTTAACTGTCTCCCTACACTGTCTGAGACATAGACCTGTTAACTGTCTCCCTACACTGTCTGAGACATAGACCTGTTAACTGTCTCCCTACACTGTCTGAGACATAGACCTGTTAACTGTCTACACTGTCTGAGACATAGACCTGTTAACTGTCTGAGACATAGACCTGTTAACTGTCTCCCTACACTGTCTGAGACATAGACCTGTTAACTGTCTCCCTACACTGTCTGAGACATAGACCTGTTAACTGTCTCCCTACACTGTCTGAGACATAGACCTGTTAACTGTCTCCTACACTGTCTGAGACATAGACCTGTTCTGAGACATAGACCTGTTAACTGTCTCCCTACACTGTCTGAGACATAGACCTGTTAACTGTCTCCCTACACTGTCTGAGACATAGACCTGTTAACTGTCTCCCTACACTGTCTGAGACATAGACCTGTTAACTGTCTCTGTTAACTGTCTCCCTACACTGTCTGAGACATAGACCTGTTAACTGTCTCCCTACACTGTCTGAGACATAGACCTGTTAACTGTCTCCCTACACTGTCTGAGACATAGACCTGTTAACTGTCTCTACACCTGAGACATAGACCACTGTCTGAGACATAGACCTGTTAACTGTCTCCCTACACTGTCTGAGACATAGACCTGTTAACTGTCTCCCTACACTGTCTGAGACATAGACCTGTTAACTGACTACACTGTCTGAGACATAGACCTGTTAACTGTCTCCCTACACTGTCTGAGACATAGACCTGTTAACACTGTCTGAGACATAGACCTGTTAACTGTCTCCCTACACTGTCTGAGACATAGACCTGTTAACTGTCTCCCTACACTGTCTGAGACATAGACCTGTTAACTGTCTCCCTACACTGTCTGAGACATAGACCTGTTAACTGTCTCCCTACACTGTCTGAGACATAGACCTGTTAACTGTCTCCCTACACTGTCTGAGACATAGACCTGTTAACTGTCTCTCTACACTGTCTGAGACATAGACCTGTTAACTGTCTCCCTACACTGTCTGAGACATAGACCTGTTAACTGTCTCCCTATACTGTCTGAGACATAGACCTGTTAACTGTCTCCCTACACTGTCTGAGACATAGACCTGTTAACTGTCTCCCTACACTGTCTGAGACATAGACCTGTTAACTGTCTCCCTACACTGTCTGAGACATAGACCTGTTAACTGTCTCCCTACACTGTCTGAGACATAGACCTGTTAACTGTCTCTACCTGAGACACTGTCTGTCTCCCTACAGACATAGACCTGTTAACTGTCTCCCTACACTGTCTGAGACATAGACCTGTTAACTGTCTCCCTACACTGTCTGAGACATAGACCTGTTAACTGTCTCTCTGTCTGAGACATAGACTGTCTCTGTCTGAGACATAGACCTGTTAACTGTCTCCCTACACTGTCTGAGACATAGACCTGTTAACTGTGTCTGAGACATAGACCTGTTAACTGTCTCCTACACTGTCTGAGACATAGACCTGTTAACTGTCTCTCTACACTGTCTGAGACATAGACCTGTTAACTGTCTCCCTACACTGTCTGAGACATAGACCTGTTAACTGTCTCCCTACACTGTCTGAGACATAGACCTGTTAACTGTCTCCCTACACTGTCTGAGACATAGACCTGTTAACTGTCTCCCTACACTGTCTGAGACATAGACCTGTTAACTGTCTCCCTACACTGTCTGAGACATAGACCTGTTAACTGTCTCCCTACACTGTCTGAGACATAGACCTGTTAACTGTCTCCCTATACTGTCTGAGACATAGACCTGTTAACTGTCTCCCTACACTGTCTGAGACATAGACCTGTTAACTGTCTCCCTACACTGTCTGAGACATAGACCTGTTAACTGTCTCCCTACACTGTCTGAGACATAGACCTGTTAACTGTCTCCCTACACTGTCTGAGACATAGACCTGTTACAAGACCTGTCTCCCTACACTGTCTGAGACATAGACCTGTTAACTGTCTCCCTACACTGTCTGAGACATAGACCTGTTAACTGTCTCCCTACACTGTCTGAGACATAGACCTGTTAACTGTCTCCCTACACTGTCTGAGACATAGACCTGTTAACTGTCTCCCTACACTGTCTGAGACATAGACCTGTTAACTGTCTCCCTACACTGTCTGAGACATAGACCTGTTAACTGTCTCTCACTGTCTGAGACATAGACCTGTCTGAGACATAGACCTGTTAACTGTCTCCCTACACTGTCTGAGACATAGACCTGTTAACTGTCTCCCTGTTAACTGTCTCCCTACACTGTCTGAGACATAGACCTGTTAACTGTCTCCCTACACTGTCTGAGACATAGACCTGTTAACTGTCTCCCTACACTGTCTGAGACATAGACCTGTTAACTGTCTCCCTACACTGTCTGAGACATAGACCTGTTAACTGTCTCCCTACACTGTCTGAGACATAGAGTTAACCTGTTAACTGTCTCCCTACACTGTCTGAGACATAGACCTGTTAACTGTCTCCCTACACTGTCTGAGACATAGACCTGTTAACTGTCTCTACACTGTCTGAGACATAGACCTGTTAACTGTACACTGAGACATAGACCTGTTAACTGTCTCCCTACACTGTCTGAGACATAGACCTGTTAACTGTCTCCCTATACTGTCTGAGACATAGACCTGTTAACTGTCTCCCTACACTGTCTGAGACATAGACCTGTTAACTGTACACTGTCTGAGACATAGACCTGTTAACTGTCTCCCTACACTGTCTGAGACATAGACCTGTTAACTGTCTCCCTACACTGTCTGAGACATAGACCTGTTAACTGTCTCCCTACACTGTCTGAGACATAGACCTGTTAACTGTCTCCCTACACTGTCTGAGACATAGACCTGTTAACTGTCTCCCATAGACCTGTTAACACTGTCTGAGACATAGACCTGTTAACTGTCTCCCTACACTGTCTGAGACATAGACCTGTTAACTGTCTCCCTACACTGTCTGAGACATAGACCTGTTAACTGTCTCCCTACACTGTCTGAGACATAGACCTGTTAACTGTCTCCCTACACTGTCTGAGACATAGACCTGTTAACTGTCTCCCTACACTGTCTGAGACATAGACCTGTTAACCTGACCTGTTAACTGTCTCCCTACACTGTCTGAGACATAGACCTGTTCTCTACACTGTCTGAGACACCTGTCTGTCTGAGACATAGACCTGTTAACTGTCTCCCTACACTGTCTGAGACATAGACCTGTTAACTGTCTCCCTACACTGTCTGAGACATAGACCTGTTAACTTAACTGTCTCCCTACACTGTCTGAGACATAGACCTGTTAACTGTCTCCCTACACTGTCTGAGACATAGACCTGTTAACTGTCTCCCTACACTGTCTGAGACATAGACCTGTTAACTGTCTCCCTACACTGTCTGAGACATAGACCTGTTAACTGTCTCCCTACACTGTCTGAGACATAGACCTGTTAACTGTCTCCCTACACTGTCTGAGACATAGACCTGTTAACTGTCTCCCTACACTGTCTGAGACATAGACCTGTTAACTGTCTCCCTACACTGTCTGAGACATAGACCTGTTAACTGTCTCCCTACACTGTCTGAGACATAGACCTGTTAACTGTCTCCCTACACTGTCTGAGACATAGACCTGTTAACTGTCTCCCTACACTGTCTGAGACATAGACCTGTTAACTGTCTCCCTACACTGTCTGAGACATAGACCTGTTAACTGTCTCCCTACACTGTCTGAGACATAGACCTGTTAACTGTCTCTGTCCTAGACCTGTTAACTGTCTGAGACATAGACCTGTTAACTGTCTCTACACTACACTGTCTGTTAAGACATAGACCTGTTAACTGTCTCCCTACACTGTCTGAGACATAGACCTGTTAACTGTCTCCCTACACTGTCTGAGACATAGACCTGTTAACTGTCTCCCTACACTGTCTGAGACATAGACCTGTTAACTGTCTCCCTACACTGTCTGAGACATAGACCTGTTAACTGTCTCCCTACACTGTCTGAGACATAGACCTGTTAACTGTCTCTGTTAACCTACACTGTCTGAGACATAGACCTGTTAACTGTCTCCCTACACTGTCTGAGACATAGACCTGTTAACTGTCTCCCTACACTGTCTGAGACATAGACCTGTTAACTGTCTCCCTACACTGTCTGAGACATAGACCTGTTAACTGTCTCCCTACACTGTCTGAGACATAGACCTGTTAACTGTCTCCCTACACTGTCTGAGACATAGACCTGTTAACTGTCTCCCTACACTGTCTGAGACATAGACCTGTTAACTGTCTCCCTACACTGTCTGAGACATAGACCTGTTAACTGTCTCCCTACACTGTCTGAGACATAGACCTGTTAACTGTCTCCCTACACTGTCTGAGACATAGACCTGTTAACTGTCTCCCTACACTGTCTAAGACATAGACCTGTTAACTGTCTCCCTACACTGTCTGAGACATAGACCTGTTAACTGTCTCTCTACACTGTCTGAGACATAGACCTGTACACTGTCTGAGACATAGACCTGTTAACTGTCTCCTACACTGTCTGAGACATAGACCTGTTAACTGTCTCCCTACACTGTCTGAGACATAGACCTGTTAACTGTCTCCCTACACTGTCTGAGACATAGACCTGTTAACTGTCTCCCTACACTGTCTGAGACATAGACCTGTTAACTGTCTCCCTACACTGTCTGAGACATAGACCTGTTAACTGTCTGAGACATAGACCTACACTGTCTGAGACATAGACCTGTTAACTGTCTCCCTACACTGTCTGAGACATAGACCTGTTAACTGTCTCCCTACACTGTCTGAGACATAGACCTGTTAACTGTCTCCCTACACTGTCTGAGACATAGACCTGTTAACTGTCTCCCTACACTGTCTGAGACATAGACCCTGTCTTAACTGTCTCCCTGTTAACTGTCTGAGACATAGACCTGTTAACTGTCTCCCTACACTGTCTGAGACATAGACCTGTTAACTGTCTCCCTACACTGTCTGAGACATAGACCTGTTAACTGTCTAACTGTCCTACACTGTCTGAGACATAGACCTGTTAACTGTCTCCCTACACTGTCTGAGACATAGACCTGTTAACTGTCTCCCTACACTGTCTGAGACATAGACCTGTTACTGTCTCCCTACACTGTCTGAGACATAGACCTGTTAGACTGTCTCTCCCTACACTGTCTGAGACATAGACCTGTTAACTGACTGTCTGAGACATATAGACCTGTTAACTGTCTCCCTACACTGTCTGAGACATAGACCTGTTAACTGTCTCCCTACACTGTCTGAGACATAGACCTGTTAACTGTCTCCCTACACTGTCTGAGACATAGACCTGTTAACTGTCTCCCTACACTGTCTGAGACATAGACCTGTTAACTGTCTCCCTACACTGTCTGAGACATAGACCTGTTAACTGTCTCCCTACACTGTCTGAGACATAGACCTGTTAACTGTCTCCCTACACTGTCTGAGACATAGACCTGTTAACTGTCTCCCTACACTGTCTGAGACATAGACCTGTTAACTGTCTCCCTACACTGTCTGAGACATAGACCTGTTAACTGTCTCCCTACACTGTCTGAGACATAGACCTGTTAACTGTCTCCCTACACTGTCTGAGACATAGACCTGTTAACTGTCTCCCTACACTGTCTGAGACATAGACCTGTTAACTGTCTCCCTACACTGTCTGAGACATAGACCTGTTAACTGTCTCCCTACACTGTCTGAGACATAGACCTGTTAACTGTCTCCCTACACTGTCTGAGACATAGACCTGTTAACTGTCTCATAGACCTGTTAACTACACTGTCTGAGACATAGACCTGTTAACTGTCTCCCTACACTGTCTGAGACATAGACCTGTTAACTGTCTCCCTACACTGTCTGAGACATAGACCTGTTAACTGTCACTGTCTGAGACATAGACCTGTTAACTGTCTCCCTACACTGTCTGAGACATAGACCTGTTAACTGTCTCCCTACACTGTCTGAGACATAGACCTGTTAACTGTCTCCCTACACTGTCTGAGACATAGACCTGTTAACTGTCTCCCTACACTGTCTGAGACATAGACCTGTTAACTGTCTCCCTACACTGTCTGAGACATAGACCTGTTAACTGTCTCCCTACTGTTAACTGTCTCCCTGGGACTGTCTGAGACATAGACCTGTTAACTGTCTCCCTACACTGTCTGAGACATAGACCTGTTAACTGTCTCCCTACACTGTCTGAGACATAGACCTGTTAACTGTCTCCCTACACTGTCTGAGACATAGACCTGTTAACTGTCTCCCTACACTGTCTGAGACATAGACCTGTTAACTGTCTCCCTACACTGTCTGAGACATAGACCTGTTAACTGTCTCCCTAGACTGTCTGAGACATAGACACTGTCTGAGACATAGACCTGTTAACTGTCTCCCTATACTGTCTGAGACATAGACCTGTTAACTGTCTCCCTACACTGTCTGAGACATAGACCTGTTAACTGTCTCTCTACACTGTCTGAGACATAGACCTGTTAACTGTCTCTCTACACTGTCTGAGACATAGACCTGTTAACTGTCTCCCTACACTGTCTGAGACAGACCTGTTGACTGTCTCCCTACACTGTCTGAGACATAGACCTGTTAACTGTCTCCCTACACTGTCTGATACATAGACCTGTTAACTGTCTCCCTACACTGTCTAAGACATAGACCTGTTAACTGTCTACTTACACTGTCTGAGACATAGACCTGTTAACTGTCTCCCTACACTGTCTGAGACATAGACCTGTTAACTGTCTCCCTACACTGTCTGAGACATAGACCTGTTAACTGTCTCCCTACACTGTCTGAGACATAGACCTGTTAACTGTCTCCCTACACTGTCTAGACATAGACCTGTCTAAGACATAGACCTGTTAACTGTCTCCCTACACTGTCTGAGACATAGACCTGTTAACTGTCTCCCTACACTGTCTGAGACATAGACCTGTTAACTGTCTCCCTACACTGTCTGAGACATAGACCTGTTAATTGTCTCCCTACACTGTCTAAGACATAGACCTGTTAACTGTCTCCCTACACTGTCTGAGACATAGACCTGTTAACTGTCTCCCTACACTGTCTGAGACATAGACCTGTTTGTTATCAGTCTCATTCTTTACACGGCTGTCAGTTAGACCCTGTTTAAGAAGCTATGAGGGTTATCTATACTCTAATTATAATTCAGAACAAGATACTCACAG
Organism: Oncorhynchus masou masou; assembly: GCF_036934945.1. Taxonomy (NCBI): domain Eukaryota; kingdom Metazoa; phylum Chordata; class Actinopteri; order Salmoniformes; family Salmonidae; genus Oncorhynchus; species Oncorhynchus masou. The sequence continues at coordinate 67,235,856 of NC_088229.1, read as the reverse complement.
GCTAACAGCTATCTGTGTGCGTGAGAAAGAGAGAAGGAGAGAGAGAGGGGGGAGAGAGGGAAGGAGAGAGAGAGTGGAGTAGAGGAAGAGAAAGAGAGAGGGGGATAGGGAGAGATAGAAAGGGAGAGGGAGAAGAGAGTGAAGGAGAACGAGAGAAAGGGAAAAGAGTGGGACAGAGAGAGAGAGAGGGTAGAGATAGGGAGATTGTAAAATATGATAGAGTGATAGGTGTGGTAGGGAGTCTCTGCTCCCTAAAGGGTCTAATTGAATGTTTAAATCCCCCTAAGTTTGATGTCCACGCCCCCATGGAAATAAAATTAGCATAATAAAACAATCCCCATAAAAATCTGTTGCATTGGATGCGTCTCAATCCGCCTGTGTCGCACTTCCTCATCTGCCGTGAAAGTTGACAGATCTGGAGCTGTGTTTGTCAGACCATGAGACATCCCGATAATCGGCCTTCGCACCAACTCGTCTGTAGCGTCCGAACGGTTTGGCCTAAAATAATATTATGACCCCTCTATGGAAAGATGAGACTCTCACAAACACGATGGTGTTCTCCGACCTTCACAAGTGTCAAGAGACTCTCGGAAGTCGGTACAGCCCATCTGGTGAGTTCTGTTCGAACCGTTTGGGCTACCCACCAAAAGACTAGAAACTTTCCCAGAATTCCCAGATTTCCAGGACACGTACAACCAGGATTTATGGAAATCCTAGGAAATGTACTAGAATTTTGCAACCCTACCTGCAAGTCACATTATGCTAGCCTGCAAGTGATGTGTAAATATTATTGAAATCCAGCCAGAGTTAGTATATAAAAAAATATATAAAAAATATCTAAATCAAATTTTGTTTGTCACATACACATGGTAAGCAGATGTTAATGCGAGCGTAGCGAAATGTTTGTACGTCTAGTTCCGACAATGCAGTAATAACCAACGAGTAATCTAACCTAACAATTTCACAACTACCTTATACACACAAGTGTAAAGGGATGAAGAATATGTACATAAAAATATATGAATGAGTGATGGTACAGAACGGCATAGGCAAGATGCAATAGATGGTATCTAGTACAGTATATACATATGAGATGAGTAATGTCGGGTATGTAAACATTATATTAAATGGCAACAGATAACATATGTATTCACTCACAACCTGCATTCACTCACAACCTGTATTCACTCACAACCTGTATTCACTCACAACCTGTATTCACTCACAACCTGTATTCACTCACAACCTGTATTCACTCACAACCTGCATTCACTCACAACCTCTATTCACTCACAACCTGTATTCACTCACAACCTCTATTCACTCACAACCTCTATTCACTCACAACCTGCATTCACTCACAACCTGTATTCACTCACAACCTGCATTCACTCGCAACCTGCATTCACTCACAACCTGCATTCACTCACAACCTGCATTCACTCACAACCTGCATTCACTCACAACCTGCATTCACTCACAACCTGCATTCACTCACAACCTGCATTCACTCACAACCTGTATTCACTCACAACCTGTATTCACTCACAACCTGTATTCACTCACAACCTGTATTCACTCACAACCTGTATTCACTCACAACCTGCATTCACTCACAACCTGCATTCACTCACAACCTCTATTCACTCGCAACCTGCATTCACTCACAACCTGCATTCACTCACAACCTGCATTCACTCACAACCTGCATTCACTCACAACCTGCATTCACTCACAACCTGTATTCACTCACAACCTGCATTCACTCACAACCTGTATTCACTCACAACCTGTATTCACTCACAACCTCTATTCACTCACAACCTGCATTCACTCACAACCTGCATTCACTCACAACCTGCATTCACTCACAACCTGTATTCACTCACAACCTGCATTCACTCACAACCTCTAGTCACTCACAACCTCTATTCACTCACAACCTGCATTCACTCATAACCTGTATTCACTCACAACCTCTATTCACTCACAACCTGCATTCACTCACAACCTGTATTCAATCACAACCTGCATTCACTCACAACCTGCATTCACTCACAACCTGTATTCAATCACAACCTGTATTCACTCACAACCTGTATTCACTCACAACCTCTATTCACTCACAACCTGCATTCACTCACAACCTGTATTCAATCACAACCTGTATTCACTCACAACCTGTATTCACTCACAACCTGCATTCACTCACAACCTCTATTCACTCACAACCTGTATTCACTCACAACCTGTATTCACTCACAACCTGTATTCACTCACAACCTGTATTCACTCACAACCTGTATTCACTCACAACCTCTATTCACTCACAACCTGCATTCACTCACAACCTGTATTCAATCACAACCTGTATTCACTCACAACCTCTATTCACTCACAACCTGCATTCACTCACAACCTGTATTCACTCACAACCTCTATTCACTCACAACCTGCATTCACTCACAACCTCTATTCACTCACAACCTGCATTCACTCACAACCTGTATTCACTCACAACCTCTATTCACTCACAACCTGCATTCATACTGACTACCAGGGTTCAGAACAGTGTGAGGAGACGACCTGAACCATTTAAACTGGAACAACCATTTCAGTAACGAGGACAAAAAAAAAATGATTGGATTAGTTTAAAAAATATATATGTTATTTATCTCTCAATAGATCACTCAATGTACATGCAAAAACACAGATAACAATTCCAAAACATCAACCTGCAGTAGCGAATGCTGGGGGAAAAAAGGTGAATTTGTTATCATCACTTATTTTTTTAAATGTAGTTGTGACTTCTCATTTAGTTTTGAATCAGTACCACAGAGACATTTGAAGTAATAATGACTTTTCATTGACTTTGATTTCAACTTACTAAAAGTATTTGAGTTACAAAAAAATCGGTGTCGGCTACAGCTTCATATAGACACCAGACAACAGCTCCGTCAGGCTGTTGGATGGCTTTCTATGTACATTCCCATCCGCGCAGAGTGCTGATTAACTGACAGCCGCTAATACCCCTGACAGGATTATTAACATAGGGAGCAGAGGTATCCGCTTCACTCCTCCCACAGACACCCGCGCTGTGTTGTATCTCAAAGCCCTGTTCAATCTGAGCATCAGGCTAGCCATGGGCACGTGTGTCAGTGAGAGAGCGTGTGTGTGTGTACAGTGTGTGTGTACAGTGTGTGTGTGTGTACAGTGTGTGTGTGTACAGTGTGTGTGTGTGTACAGTGTGTGTGTGTACAGTGTGTGTGTGTACAGTGTGTGTGTGTGTGTGTGTGTGTGTGTGTGTGTGTGTGTGTGTGTGTGTGTGTGTGTGTGTGTGTGTGTGTGTGTGTGTGTGTGTGTGTACAGTGTGTGTGCGTGCGTGTGAGTGTACAGTGTGTGTGTGTGTACAGTATGTGTGTGTGTACAGTGTGTGTGTGTACAGTGTGTGTGTGTGTGTGTGTGTGTGTGTGTGTGTGTGTGTGTGTGTGTGTGTGTGTGTGTGTGTGTGTGTGTGTGTGTGTGTGTGTGTGTGTGTGTACAGTATGTGTGTGTGTACAGTGTGTGTGTGTGTACAGTATGTGTGTGTGTACAGTGTGTGTGTGTGTGTGTGTACAGTGTGTGTGTGTGTGTACAGTGTGTGTGTGTGTGTGTGTGTGTGTGTGTGTGTGTGTGTGTGTGTGTGTGTGTGTGTGTGTGTGTGTGTGTGTGCGCGCGTGCGTGTGAGTGTACAGTGTGTGTTGGTGGGTGCCGCTGTCGGTACTATAAATACAGGGTGTTGATAACAGGTGTTAACGCCTCACATCTCTTGGGTGAGGAGAGGGGGGTGGGTTGGGGGGGATGAGATAGAAAGGAAGAGGAGGGGAACGTTGGAAAGTGAGGGATAAATTAGGGAGAAGGGGAGGGACAACGTGAAAATAAAGGAGAGATGGTGAGGAAAGGGTGAGGTTCAGTCGAAACTGTAGCAGTCAGGCTACTTCAACGATTACAGAACCTGAAGTAAACTGATGATCGATCATCTTTCTAGACTCGAACCATCGTGCTCAAGCCCGTCTATCAGAACTCGTTACTGTGAAACACTGTACACATCATCATGGTAGAATGTGTCTGTATTGATCTGTGTAGGGATGACTGAGTAAGTGAGGTATAGATCATTCTCAGCATTTCTCTGCTCTGTCGAATTCTCAGAGTAATTTTCTGCCTGTGTTTCCAAGCAGAACAACTCTTTCCCAGCTGTGATCTGATACTGGTCGATGGAGAGGAGGGAGAAGACATATTTCTTGTTCTGATCTCTGCCCTGTGCTGTTTGTTTAGAAATAACTCCCACATTTAACTACAGACTGGTGTTAAACTGCAAGTCTGTAGAGGTGATGTGGTGTTGCATTGCTGTCTGAAGTGGTTTGAGTTGGTACCCTATACAACAGGGGTCATCAAATCTTACCCTATGACGTCCGGATGACTGCTGTTTTTCTGTTCTACCTGGAAATTAACGGCACCCACCTGGTGTTCCGGGTCTAAATCAGTCCTTGATTAGAGTGGAAGAATTTACAAAAGCAGTGGAACAGGCTTCGAGGTCCAGATTAGAATTTGAGGGCTCCCCCTCTCCGTCATTTGATGTCGACCGGTTTACTAAACTACCCGTCCTGGCAACCATCGTTACGCGCACCTGCTCCTCATGATGAGGCACACCTGGACTCCATTTCCTCTCTCATTACCTCCCCTATATCTGGCACTCACTTAGGTATATTCCCCAGGCAGTATTGATGTTGTTTCATGTCCGTACGCTACTCTTGTTTCTTGTATTGGTCCATGTTCATTGTATTATTAAACTCACCACTTGCTTCCTGACTCCCAGGGTCTACATTACAGAATACTGCCTTAACAAATAGAAGCAACAGGCATACCTACTTCCTCAACACCACAACCAGCTGGCACAACTGGGGAAGGCTTTGGAAGAGGTTCTTCGCATTCTTCAACGTCTCGAACATACCCGAGAGGCGTTGCATTCAACTAGCGTAGGATACTCTGCCACCAGGCGACCCAGCGAGCCAGCACACCAGTCCATTCCGCAGTCCGCCCAGGTCAGTGATGCCCGTTTGTCCCTCCCAGATATATAAGACGGCACCACTTCTAAATGTTGTGGCTTCCTACTCCAGTGTTCCTTCTATTTTGAGCACCAGATGGGAGCCCCCACTAACTGAGAGGTCCAAGGTTGCCACGGTTATTTCTCTGCTGACTGGGTGAGCGTGTGGTGTGGGCCACGGCCGTCTGGGAGAGAGGAGGAGCTGGATTCGTATGAGGGGTTCATGGCTCTGTTCAGAGGTGTCTTCGATCATCCACCGGAGGACAAAGAGGGGGGTGAGCACCTATTCCAACTACGGCAGGATGACCAGATCGCTGCCAAGGACTCGCTCACCTTCCGGACTGTAGCAGCATCCAGCGGATGGATTGAGCTGACACGCCGTACGCTATTCAGAAGAGGACTGCGCGAGGAAGTCCAGACGACACTGGCATATCGAGATGACAACCTCTTCTTGGACGCACTCATCACGATAACCTACTTCGGGAGAGTCGGTACAATCATCGCTTCTCTCCCTCCCTCAGTGACCACTCTGTATCAGAGCCTGAACCCATGGAGGTTGGGGTCACAAGCCTCCCCATGGCTGAACAACTCCCAGCGTCTACGTTACAGCTATACAGATGTAGTGTCTGAAAATGAATCCTGTTATTATTATCTGGATTATAATTCATCAACATTTCTGTAGGTGTTGATATATTTTTTGTAATTTTTCTTCTGAAATGTCAAAATGAAATTTACAAACTCTAGAAGGCTTTTTAAGACTCAAATACATTACAAGTTTACAATTCCTGCTATGCATTCCTGTGATCAAATTAAGATCCTACATATGTAGGCAATTTGTCTCACCTCATGGAGATGGGTTTTAGTGGGGTACTACAGTGTGTGGCAGGCTATGGTTACTTGTTTCAGTGGTGTAATTTAGAAATTATTTAAAGTACTATTTAAGTAGTTTTTGTGGTATCTGTACTTTTCTTTACTATTTCTATTTTTGACAACTTTTACTTCACTACATTTCTAAAGAGAATAATATACTTTTTACTCCATACACTTTCCTGTTCACCCTTTTACTTTTGATACTTACGTATATTTTAGCAATTGCATTTACTTTTGATACTTAAGTATACTTAAAACCAAATACTTTAACTCAAATATAATTTTACTGGGTGAGTTTTACATGAGTCATTATCTATTAAGGTATCTTTACTCAAGTATGACAGTTGGGTACTTTATCCACCACAGGGCAGTTTGAGTATGGGTACAGCATTATGTTACCTTGTGAGGTATGACAACGGCAGATCCTCCACTGATGCCAATGATGGGTAGAGCTGTCTGAGTCGACAGGAAGTCCAGGATCTGAGCCACTTCTGCCACCTTGGAGACAACACATGCTTTTATTAGGTCCCGTCAGAGACAGACACACAGCACTTAACAGATACAGGATGTTACCACCTCCTCCGCCGTCTCATATCTATCCCGTTTTTTATCCCCAAAGAAGAGAGGTCCGTATCTGAGCTAACCTTCCACCTTGGTTGTCATGATTGATTGATTGATTGACAGACCTGAGGTCCAGCTCCTGATCCCACATCGTCCTCGAACACGACTCCATGCAGTTTCTCTGTGGCCATGGTTTGACAGAGACGCGTCAGCAGGGCGCGAGGGTTGGTGTCATTAACCAGAACAGTGACCGGGTTCACCTCTGGGAAGAAGAACAAGAAGAAGAACTCCAAAGTGGATATAGTAAAGATCACATAAGGATTAGCGTAAAGAACATACAAACTGGTAAATGTTCATACCTAGGGGAAGATCAGCGAAGTTCTCTCTGCTCAAACGACCCCTGACCTCATTCTGGTAAGCAGAGCCACTGAACATTACTGCTACATTAATAGAAGGATGGAGGATGAGAGGACGGGAGAGGAGGGGAGAAAGGGAGGAGAGGAAGAGGATGAAGCGGAGGAGGAATGGAGGAGGCTGCCCTGGAAGAAGACCCATTACTGCCTGGAGAGGAGGAAGAGGAGTACAGAGAGAGAAATAGATGGGAAAGAGGTGAGCGGAGGAGAGAGGGGTCAAAGAGAGGGGAAAGAGGTGAGAGGGGGAGAGAGGGGTCAGAGAGAGGGGAAAGAGGTGAGAGGGGAGAGAGAGGGGTCAAAGAGAGGGGAAAGAGGTGAGCGGAGGAGAGAGGGGTCAAAGAGAGGGGAAGAAGGTGAGCGGAGGAGAGAGGGGAAAGAGGTGAGCGGGGGAGAGGGGGGTCAAAGAGAGGGGGAGAGGTGTGAGAGGGGGAGAGAGGGGTCAAAGAGAGGGGAAGGAGGTGAGCGGGGAGGAGAGAGGGGGCAAAGAGAGGGGAAGGAGGTGAGCGGGAGAGAGAGGGGTCAAAGATACGGGAAGGAGGTGAGCGGAGGAGAGAGGGGTCAAAGAGAGGGGGAGGAGGTGAGCGGAGGAGAGAGGGGTCAAAGAGAGGGGAAAGAGGTGAGCGGGGGAGAGAGGGGTCAAAGAGAGGGGGAAGAGGTGAACGGAGGAGAGAGGGGTCAAAGAGAGGGGAAGGAGGTGAGAGGAGGATAGAGGGGTCAAAGAGAGGGGGAAGAGGTGAGAGGGGGAGAGAGGGGTCAAAGAGAGGGGAAGGAGGTGAGAGGATGAGAGAGGGGTCAAAGAGAGGGGGAAGAGGTGAGCGGAGGAGAGAGGGGTCAAAGAGAGGGGGAAGAGGTGAGCGGGAGAGAGAGGGGTCAAAGAGGGGGAAGAGGTGAGCGGAGGAGAGAGGGATCAAATAGAGGGGAAGGAGGTGAGCGGGAGAGAGAGGGGTCAAAGAGAGGGGGAAGGAGGTGAGAGGAGGATAGAGGGGTCAAAGAGGGGGGGAGAGGTGAGAGGGGGAGAGAGGGGTCAAAGAGAGGGGAAGGAGGTAAGAGGATGAGAGAGGGGTCAAAGAGAGGGGGAGAGAGGGGTCAAAGAGAGGGGAAAGAGGTGAGAGGAGGAAAGAGGGGTCAAAGAGAGGGGGAAGAGGTGAAAGGGGGAGAGAGGGGTCAAAGAGAGGGGAATGAGGTGAGAGGAGGAGAGAGGGGTCAAAGAGAGGGGAGGAGGTGAGAGGAGGAGAGAGGGGTCAAAGAGAGGGGAAAGAGGTGAGCCGGGGGAGAGAGGGTTCAAAGAGAGGGGAAGGAGGTGAGCGGGGGAGGAGAGGGGTCAAAGAGAGGGGAAGGAGGTGAGAGGAGGAGAGAGGGGTCAAAGAGAGGCGAAAGAGGTGAACGGAGGAGAGAGGAGTCAAAGAGAGGGTGAAGAGGTGAGAGCAGGGGTCAAAGAGAGGGGAAGGAGGTGAGAGGAGGAGAGAGGGGTCATAGAGAGGGTGAAGAGGTGAGAGCAGGGGTCAAAGAGGGGGGAAGGAGGTGAGAGGAGGAGAGAGGGGTCAAAGAGAGGGGAAGGAGGTGAGAGGGGTCAAATAGAGGGGAAGGAGGTGAGAGGGGTGAGAGGGGTCAAAGAGAGGGGAAGGAGGAGTGAGGGGTCAAATAGAGGGGAAGGAGGTGAGAGGAGGAGAGAGGGGTCAAAGAGAGGGTGAAGAGGTGAAAGGAGGAGAGAGGTGTCAAAGAGAGGGGTCAAAGAGAGGGGGAAGAGGAGAGAGGGGGAGAGAAAGAGGGGGTTGGTAGTGGGAGAGGAGGGGATGGTGGGACAGAGAGGTCAACGAGAGGGGGAAGAGGAGAGGGGGAGAGAAAGGGGGGTTGGAGAGGGAGAGGAGGGGATGGTGGGACAGAGAGCTCAACGAGAGGGGGAGAGGTGAGAGGGGGAGATAAAGGGGGGGGTTGGAGAGGGAGAGGAGGGGATGGTGGGACAGAGAGGTCAACGAGAGGGGGAAGAGGTGAGAGGGGGAGAGAAAGGGGGGTTGTGGAGAGGGAGAGGAGGGGATGGTGGGACAGAGAGGTCAACGAGAGGGGGAGAGGTGAGAGGGGAGAGAAAGGGGGGGTTGGTAAGCAAGAAAATAAGAACACTAGTCAGACATGCAAGCAGCTTCAGTCTCGTGACAATAATAACATCACGTAAACCTACAGTCTCGTGACAATAATAACACCACGTAATCCTTCAGTGCATTTGTTGAAGCATGATCTATTGTTCTTTCTCTCCTTTCTAGTTCATTACACACACAGCACACACACACCCCACCACTGACAGTCTGCTGGCTGGTGTGGTACAGCTAGCCCTGACAGGTGTAAAACTGTCCTGTTCTTTGGTGTGTGTGTGTGTGTGTGTGTGTGTGTGTGTGTGTGTGTGTGTGTGTGTGTGTGTGTGTGTGTGTGTGTGTGTGTGTGTGTGTGTGTGTGTGTGTGTGTGTGTGTGTGTGTGTGTGTGTGTGTGTGTGTGTGTGTAATCCTCTGTAATCCCTTTTTCTGTGTCATGACTGTGATCACCTCTTCATCTTCACACCCCCTGCGTACACACACACACACACACACACACACACACACACACACACACTGCTGTGTGCACAGCTGCTTTGACACCAGTGCCTGACCTATATCAGACATTAACACTAATCTAGCCCTGCTCTACACAGCCAGGTCCTCCGTGAAGTCAGTATTTGACATCTCGCGATAGAAAGTTATTTTTTGGAATTTTTGTTTTAAGCCTATCCCAAACCTTAACCCTTACCTTAACCATTCAGAGTTAGTGCCTTACCTTAACCTTTCAGAGATAATGCCTAACCTTAAGATTTTGGAGTTAAAGCCTAAACTTAACATTAAAAACTTCTACATTTGACATTTGAGAAGCATGGATGAATGTCTGATTCTGACGGGAGACTGTGAAAGAATGTTGGTTTTACAAGATGTAATCTGGAAACACACTCAAAGTCAGTACGTACACTCACACACACTCACTCTCAGTACACACAGACACACTCTCAGTACTCACACACACTCACTCTCAGTACTCACACACACTCACTCTCAGTACACACACACACTCACTCTCAGTACACACACACACTCTCAGTACACACACACACTCACTCAGTACACACACACACACTCACTCTCAGTACACACACACACTCACTCTCAGTACACACACACTCACTCTCAGTACACACAGACACACTCACTCTCAGTCAGTACACACACACACTCACTCTCAGTACACACACACACTCACTCTCACACACACCCACTCACTCTCAGTACACACACCCACTCACTCTCAGTACACACACACACTCACTCTCAGTACACACACACACTCACTCTCAGTACACACACACACTCACTCTCAGTACACACACACACTCACTCTCAGTACACACACACACACTCACTCTCAGTACACACACACACTCACTCTCAGTACACACACACACTCACTCTCAGTACACACACACACTCACTCTCAGTACACACACACACTCACTCTCAGTACACACACACTCACTCTCAGTACACACACACACTCACTCTCAGTACACACACACACACTCACTCTCAGTACACACACACACTCACTCTCAGTACACACACACTCACTCTCAGTACACACACACACACACTCACACTCAGTACACACACACACACACTCTCAGTACACACACACACTCACACTCACTCAGTCTCAGTACACACACACTCACTCTCCAGTACACACACACACTCACTCTCAGTACACACACACTCACTCTCAGTACACACACTCACTCTCAGTACACACACTCACTCCCTCCCTCCAACTCACTGACTCTGAAATAAGACATCCATCCAGGTTCCCGAGGACATTGGGAGATGCCTTTAAAACCCACCACTAGGGGGCAAAGGTGAGCGCTATTACCATCAGGTAGGCTTGGGTTTTGCTAGAGCATTGTGGACGGGGACGAGCATGCTTCAGTTCGGCTGTGGGTTAGCAGAAGTTGGCTTGCCAAACCAAACGAGTGTGCTCGCAAGCTCCCGATTAGCTGGTCATAGCCATCTACGGCCAAACAATATCACCCCGGAGCAGTAGAAGGCAATCAGATGGCAATAGAAATCTCCGGCCAAACAAGGAAGTGACGACACACCCAAACAAGGAGTGTGGAAGAATAAAAGAGTGTACACAGAGACACTTGACTGGCGGGAAAATGTCATTTGTGCATATTGCCTGGGATCTACTACATGTGAGGTGCATAGAAACACATACAATAGGCCAGATACGGCGACAGAGAAGATGCCCGCTACAGGTCCACTATAGTGGATGTAGGGGCGTACAGCCGAGAGAGATATGGAGTGTTTCAAGAGAGTTCTTTTGGGTCCAAACTGCTACAAAAGATTGACCACCGCCAGCTGGATTTACTCCTGCCAGCTGCCCTGCCAGGTAGCACAACACCAGGTACGTTTCCTTGGAGATGCAGTTTCCCCCTACATGAGAATCCTATGCGCTCTTATCCAGGTACTGTATGTTGATACAATCAATGTAACTTTTTCTGTTTCTAATTTCCCTTGTTATGCAAATGGTACATGTATGGCACCTCTATATGAGAAGTGCCATTTTATCCAGGCTTTTGGAATATGGTTTCTGGAAAATTGTATGTTTTTATTTACCAAATATATATACATATATATAAATATATATAAATATATATACATATACACACACATATATATATATATATATATATATACAGTGCCTTGCGAAAGTATTCGGCCCCCTTGAACTTTGCGACCTTTTGCCACATTCCAGGCTTCAAACATAAAGATATAAAACTGTATTTTTTTGTGAAGAATCAACAACAAGTGGGACACAATCATGAAGTGGAACGACATTTATTGGATATTTCAAACTTTTTTAACAAATCAAAAACTGAAAAATTGGGCGTGCAAAAATTATTCAGCCCCTTACTTTCAGTGCAGCAAACTCTCTCCAGAAGTTCAGTGAGGATCTCTGAATGATCCAATGTTGACCTAAATGACTAGGTGATAAATACAATCCACCTGTGTGTAATCAAGTCTCCGTATAAATGCACCTGCACTGTGATAGTCTCAGAGGTCCGTTAAAAGCGCAGAGAGCATCATGAAGAACAAGGAACACACCAGGCAGGTCCGAGATACTGTTGTGAAGAAGTTTAAAGCCGGATTTGGATACAAAAAGATTTCCCAAGCTTTAAACATCCCAAGGAGCACTGTGCAAGCGATAATATTGAATTGGAAGGAGTATCAGACCACTGCAAATCTACAAAGACCTGGCCGTCCCTCTAAACTTTCAGCCCATACAAGGAGAAGACTGATCGGAGATGCAGCCAAGAGGCCCATGATCACTCTGGATGAACTGCAGATATCTACAGCTGAGGTGGGAGACTCTGTCCATAGGACAACAATCAGTCGTATATTGCACAAATCTGGCCTTTATGGAAGAGTGGCAAGAAGAAAGCCATTTCTTAAAGATATCCATAAAAAGTGTTGTTTAAAGTTTGCCACAAGCCACCTGGGAGACACACCAAACATGTGGAAGAAGGTGCTCTGGTCAGATGAAACCAAAATTGAACTTTTTGGCAACAATGCAAAACGTTATGTTTGGCGTAAAAGCAACACAGCTCATCATCCATTCCCACTGTCAAACATGGTGGTGGCAGCATCATGATTTGGGCTTGCTTTTCTTCAGCAGGGACAGGGAAGATGGTTAAAATTGATGGGAAGATGGATGGAGCCAAATACAGGACTATTCTGGAAGAAAACCTGATGGAGTCTGCAAAAGACCTGAGACTGGGACGGAGATTTGTCTTCCAACAAGACAATGATCCAAAACATAAAGCAAAATCTACAATGGAATGGTTCAAAAATAAACATATCCAGGTGTTAGAATGGCCAAGTCAAAGTCCAGACCTGAATCCAATCGAGAATCTGTGGAAAGAACTGAAAACTGCTGTTCACAAATGTTCTCCATCCAACCTCACTGAGCTCGAGCTGTTTTGCAAGGAGGAATGGGAAAAAATTTCAGTCTCTCGATGTGCAAAACTGATAGAGACATACCCCAAGCGACTTACAGCTGTAATCGCAGCAAAAGGTGGCGATACAAAGTATTAACTTAAGGGGGCTGAATAATTTTGCACGCCCAATTTTTCAGTTTTTGATTTGTTAAAAAAGTTTGAAATATCCAATAAATGTCGTTCCACTTCATGATTGTGTCCCACTTGTTGTTGATTCTTCACAAAAAAATACAGTTTTATATCTTTATGTTTGAAGCCTGAAATGTGGCAAAAGGTCGCAAAGTTCAAGGGGGCCGAATACTTTCACAAGGCACTGTATATATATATCTGACATTCTGTTGTTACCTCTCATTCACAGGTGTCCATGTCAATGAACCTGGGCGTACCTGGAACTACCACCACTCTCAGACAATGCATTGGGCATCATGGCTGCAAGAATGAGGACTCTTGATGGTTGCACATACTCCGTTTTTTGTGTGAACCAATAAAGTTTTAATCTTGTTAATAAAATTAAACCTGATTCTGGGACGTCTCTGTTATTTAGATTGAACTGCACCACAAGTAAAGCTGATAGAGTCTGTGGCACACAGCTCTTCTCTACGTAGTCAGCACATGATGTTCAAATAGAATGCATTGAAACACCTAGTGTTGAGATAAAGAAATGAAGGCAGATTTTTTTTCAGCACACAAATAAACCTTTATTCTTGCTTCTGAAAGTAAAACCACAATACAAAAGTGTCTGCTGAGAACAGACGTGTAAACAAGCGTCTATGCAGTAAAATGTGTCCGAGTAGCTACATATTTCAGAACAATAGTAAACCAGTGTCTTATGAGCAGACATGTAAATAACAAAACTGTATTTGGAGTAAAAGAACAGTGCCAAGTTGTTCGGCCCATATCTTCTTCCTGAAGTCATGCATGAACTCGTGTAGCTGGGGATCAAATTCCTCCCAGAGTTTTGGCAAGAGTTCATCCAGGAAATCAGCTATAGGTTCCAGGACCCTGTGGAGAGGATGACGAGAGGGCGGGGGGGGCAGTATGAGTGTCTGGAGAACTGTGTGCATAGTGAGGAGAAGAGGAGATGTGAAGAGGGGGAACATTAGGAGTGTCGGGAGAACCGTGTGCATAGTGAGGGGAAGAGGAGAAGTGAAGAGGGGGAACATTAGGAGTGTCTGGAGAACCGTGTGCATGGTGAGGAGGAAAAAGGACAACAGAAGAGAGGAATGGGGATCAGATTAAATGTCACGCCCTGACCTTAGAGAGACGTTTTATTTCTCTATTTGGTTAGGTCAGGGTGTGATTTGGGATGGGCATTCTATGTTGTTTGTTTCTATGTTTTGACCGGGTATGGTTCTCAATCAGGGACAGCTGTCTATCGTTGTCTCTGATTGGGAATCACACTTAGGCAGCCTTTTTTCCTTTTGGTAGTTGTCTTCATTAATGCATGTATCGCCTTATGCCTTCACGTTCATTTTGTTGGCGACATTGCAAAAATAAAGGAAAATGTACGCTCACCACGCTGCACCTTGGTCCGGTCATTTCGACGAGCGTGACATTAAAGTATTGTATTTAATTATTTACCTTTGGGACAAGCTGGTGACTCGGTGCATTGCGTTCTCCAGGTATTGAGATACGTCTTCAATCTTTTGTGGCATCGCTGAGGAACAGGCCTGTGGAGTAGGTCTTGGAGGTGGGCCCAGGATAGAGCTTCCCAGGTCCCACATATTTCTAATTTTGGGGGAGATGGGCTAGGGGTCGATCATCAGTCAGTACTGTGGGGGCAGAGGTAGTGTTTGGGGCCGGTGAAGAGGCAGTGCTGGGGTGCAGAGAACTAAAACAGGTGCTGTCTCCATTCGCTGGTTTTTGTACATGAAGATTAAAAAAAAGTAGAGGGCTATTTAGTACACATATCCAAAACATTAATGAACATCAAATATAAGTAACCAAGACTACAATAGACTATATAATGTTGCAAACGTTTGGGTAGAGTTGAGTACGCCTGGTCTTGCTACTCAACTCTGCTCAAAAGTTTGCAACATTTTGACTAGCTGGACCTTGCTACCAAACTTTGACTGTGTTGTTACCAATGTTGGAAGCTTATGATTTACCTTCTATGACAAAATTATGTTTGATCAAAAAACCTTTAGTTTAGTTGGCTGGTTTGCTTTCCCTGCACTAGTATGCTGCTAGGCTAGCTAGAGACTTTCACTGCACTAGTTTGCTGCTAGGCTAGCTAGAGACTTTCCCTGCACTAGTATGCTGCTAGGCTAGCTAGAGAATTTCCCTGCACTAGTTTGCTGCTAGGCTAGCTAGCCACTAGCCAGCCAAGTAGCTAGAGCTATGTTAGCAAAACATGGCTACTCTTTTCATTGACTCCAATAGAAGAAAAAAAACATACCCCATTCTTTGGTGAAGACGGCATGTTGCTTTCAGTCTTCCCATGCTTCACGTGCCGAACAAGCCATACACAATATTTATGGATTGGCCTTTCACCTGCATCTCCACAGTGGAGTAGCCTTTCACCTGCATCTCCACAGTGGAGTAGCCTTTCCACCTGCATCTCCACTGTGGAGTAGCCTTTCCACCTGCATCTCCACAGTGGAGTAGCCTTTCCACCTGCATCTCCACAGTGGAGTAGCCTTTCACCGGCATCTCCACAGTGGAGTAGCCTTTCCACCTGCATCTCCACAGTGGAGTAGCCTTTCCACCTGCATCTCCACAGTGGAGTAGCCTTTCCACCTGCATCTCCACAGTGGAGTAGCCTTTCCACCTGCATCTCCACAGTGGAGTAGCCTTTCCACCTGCATCTCCACAGTGGAGTAGCCTTTCACCTGCATCTCCACAGTGGAGTAGCCTTTCCACCAGCATCTCCACAGTGGAGTAGCCTTTCCACCTGCATCTCCACAGTGGAGTAGCCTTTCCACCTGCATCTCCACAGTGGAGTAGCCTTTCACCGGCATCTCCACAGTGGAGTAGCCTTTCCACCTGCATCTCCACAGTGGAGTAGCCTTTCCACCTGCATCTCCACAGTGGAGTAGCCTTTCCACCTGCATCTCCACAGTGGAGTAGCCTTTCCACCGGCATCTCCACAGTGGAGTAGCCTTTCCACCTGCATCTCCACTGTGGAGTAGCCTTTCCACCTGCATCTCCACAGTGGAGTAGCCTTTCCACAGGCATCTCCACAGTGGAGTAGCCTTTCCACCTGCATCTCCACAGTGGAGTAGCCTTTCCACCTGCATCTCCACAGTGGAGTAGCCTTTCCACCAGCATCTCCACAGTGGAGTAGCCTTTCCACCGGCATCTCCACAGTGGAGTAGCCTTTCCACCTGCATCTCCACAGTGGAGTAGCCTTTCCACAGGCATCTCCACTGTGGAGTAGCCTTTCCACCGGCATCTCCACAGTGGAGTAGCCTTTCCACCTGCATCTCCACAGTGGAGTAGCCTTTCCACCTGCATCTCCACAGTGGAGTAGCCTTTCCACCTGCATCTCCACAGTGGAGTAGCCTTTCCACCAGCATCTCCACAGTGGAGTAGCCTTTCCACCTGCATCTCCACTGTGGAGTAGCCTTTCCACCTGCATCTCCACAGTGGAGTAGCCTTTCCACCTGCATCTCCACAGTGGAGTAGCCTTTCCACCTGCATCTCCACAGTGGAGTAGCCTTTCCACCTGCATCTCCACAGTGGAGTAGCCTTTCCACCTGCATCTCCACTGTGGAGTAGCCTTTCCACCTGCATCTCCACAGTGGAGTAGCCTTTCCACCTGCATCTCCACAGTGGAGTAGCCTTTCCACCTGCATCTCCACTGTGACCCTTGTTTCTTTTCTTTGCCTTTGCTTGACAAACCTGTCGCAAACCGTACCCCACTTTTACGAACAAATGGTTGTGTCGGACCCCCAGAGTCTCCGCAATCTACCTCCATGAATTGGCTAGAATCGTACTGGTGAAACGTACATGTGTACCTCCTCGGTTAATCAATGCTCGAAGTTGTCCGTTCGCCATGTTGAATCCATACTGAGTTTCGGGCTGAATTGACAAAAAGCAGAAACCCGAGTCACCCGTAAAGTTTGCTCGAACAGCTGACAAAACCCTAACCGAACTCCAAAACCAACAAAAACGTCACAAAATATCAACATAATATATGCACAAACTAAACTGTTTCGGTTGGGAAGCATGTGGCAGTGAGCTCCGGCTTTAGAGGGTCTTGTGTTAAATCTGAGTTCTTTTTTTTTATCCCTAAATCCCTTAATTTAACCGTTTCGGAATTAATGCAGGAAGGGCCACAGCAGGAGGAGCAACACCAGGCTGTCCAAAACACCTCGAAAGTTTATGTTTTGGAGCAACTACGAAATGTGTCATTTGGAGAAATGTGGCTAAACATCCAAATCTAAATTGTCAAAGTTCTTGTTGTCACACCCACTGTCAGAATGAACAGTAAACGACCAGACAACCAAGTTCATATCAGTTTAGAACATTTCTTTGGATAAGGATTAAAATATTTGTAATAATCCAGTGGAACATGCAGATTTTGGACTGTTGACTTCTGATGGAATTGAACAGGGTGCAAGAGATGATTGAATTCTGGCCCAGGTTGTTCATGTCCATGTTAGTCAGTCAGATGACAGGCTTTACTCTGGACCTTTCAGACACAGTTTACAGTAACGAGTGGTGAGCAACGGCAGGGACAGGAAGAGAAGGGTACAGAGCTTCAAACATATACAAGGAGACAGACAAAATCACCTTAGAAAAGAGAGGCTTGAAAGAGAGGTTGAAAGGATATATCTGATGACAGTTCTATTCTAAAAACTCTTACAATATTCATTTTTCTAATTTGCACACCAAAACAACTATAGTCCAGCATTGGGACATTTGGTCTGTGTTAGAACAAAGAGACAGGAGATGTGATTGTGAAGGTGTCTCTGATGACCAGAGATCACAGAGATGGATTAAACAGTCACTCATTACATACAGACACACCACGCCAACAGCACATCTGACAGAGTAGAGTGGGTGTGTGTGTGCGCGCATGCGTGTGTGAGTGTGTGAGTGCGTGTGTGCGAGAGCGCGTGCGTTTGTGTGTGTGTGCGAGTGCATGTGAGTGTGTGTGTGTGAAGCAGGGATGGGATTGTGCATATGTTATTAAACACCTGTCCAGTTTGTGATGCCAACTTTAAAATCCCACAGACAACAAGGTATGCCGTGGAACATACACAATGTGTCAGAGTGCATGCATGTGTGTGTGCGTCCGTGCATGTGTGCACGTGTGTGTGTTTCCGTGCCAGCGTCAGTAACATAAGACAGAGTCTCATTCTTTCTCATTTGAAAAAACATTATTGTGAAAATGTGTTTTTAGTTACATGATCTGTACTAGACACAACCTGAGACCAAACATCAGAGACAGAGAGATGGGGACAGTTAGAGAGAGATAGAGGCAGAGCGAGAGAGAGACAGAGATATGGGTAGAGTAATAGAGAGAGAGACAGAGAGATGGGGAGAGTTAGAGAGAGAGAGAGAGAGAGAGAGACAGAGAGAGACAGAGACAGAGATATACTAGGTAGAGTTAGAGAGAGAGAGAGAGAGAGAGAAGAGAGAGAGAGATGGGTAGTGTTAGAGAGAGAGAGAGAGACAGAGATAAATATACAGAAATATGCTAATATAAATAGATAAATATACATATATATACAAATATCCAGACAACAAATTCCAATTGGCTATACTAAAACTCTTTAACATCATCCTTAGCTCTGGCATCTTCCCCAGTATTTGGAACCAAGGACTGATCACCCAATCCACAAAAGTGGAGACAAATTTGACCCCAATAACTACTGTGGGATATTCGTCAACAGCAACCTTGGGAAAATCCTCTGCATTATCATTAACAGCAGACTCGTACATTTCCTCGGTGAAAACAGTGTACTGAGCAAATGTCAAATTGGCTATTTACCAAATTACCATACACCAGACCACGTATTCACCCTGCACACCCTAATTGACAAACAAACAAACCAAAACAAAGGCAAATTCTCATGCTTTGTTGATTTCAAAAAAGCCTTCGACTCAATTTGGCATGAGGGTCTGCTATACAAATTTGATGGAAAGTGGTGTTGGGGGAAAAACATACGACATTATAAAATCTATGTACACAAATAACAAGTGCGGTTAAAATAGGCAAAAAAACACACATTTGTTCCCACAGGGCCGTGGGGTGAGACAGGGATGCAGCGTAAGCCCCATCATCTTCAACATATATATCAACGAATTGGCACGGGCACTAGACAAATCTGCAGCACCTGGCCTCAACATACTAGAATCTGAAGTCAAATGTCTACTGTTTGCTGATGATCTGGTGCATCTGTCACCAACCAAGGAGGGCCTACAGCAGCACCTAGATATTCTGCACAGATTCTGCCAGACCTGGGCCCTGACAGTAAATCTTAGTAAACCAAAATAATGGTGTTCCAAAAAATATCCAGTTGTCAGGACCACAAATACAAATTCCATCTAGACACCGTTGCCCTAGAGCACACAAAAAACTATACATACCTATACATACCTATAACCGCCTAAAAGGAAGCGATTCCTAAACCTTCCATAACAAAGCCATCACCGACAGAGAGATGAACCTGGAGAAGAGTCCCCTAAGCAAGCTGGTCCTGGTGCTCTGTTCACAAACCCAAACACACCCCACAGAACCCCAGGACAGCAACACAATTAGACCCAACCAAATCATGAGAAAACAAAAAGACAATTACTTGACACATTGGAAAGAATTTACAAAAAAAGAACTAGAATGCTATTTGGCCCTAAACAGAGAGTACGCAATGGCAGAATACCTGACCACTGTGACTGACTCAAGCTTAACGGAAGCTTTGACTATGTACGGACTCAGTGAGCATAGCCTTGCTATTGAGAAAAGCCGCCGTAGGCAGACCTGACTCTCAAGAGAAGACAGGCTATGTGCACACTGCCCACAAAATGAGGTGGAAACTAAGCTGCACTTCCTAAACTCCTGCCCAATGTATGACCAAATTAGAGACACGTTTCCCTCAGATTACACAGATCCACAAAGAATTCGAAAACAAACCCGATTTTGATAAACTCCCATATCTACTGGGTGAAATACCACAGTGTACAATCACAGCAGCAATATTTGTGACCTGTTGCTACAAGAAAAGGTCAATCAGTGAAGAACAAACACCAGTGTAAATACAACCCATATGTATACTTATTTATTTTCCCTTTTGTACTTTAACCATTTGTGCATCATTACAACACTGTATATAGACATAATATGACATTTGTAGTGTCTTTATTCTTTTGGAACTTCTGTGAGTGTAATGTTTACTGTTCATTTTTATTGTTTATTTCACCTTTGTATATTATCTACTTCACTTGCTTTGGCAATGTTAACATATGTTTCCCATGCCAATAAAGCCCCTTGAATTGAATTGAATTGAGAGAGAGAGAGAGAGAGGGGGGGAGGGGGAGAGAGAGAGTGTTAGAGAGAGAGAAGTCAAAAAAATCAATTATAATGAATAAATAAAATTGAGAGAGAAAGAAGTCATGCAGAATAACAGCTCCTGACTTGTTATAACTTTCTAGTTCTTAAGAGTGAGATTGACGAGATTGAACAGGCAAAAAATGTAGCAGCACCAGAGACTGAGATCCCCCCCCCCATTTGTTTTTGAATAACCAGCAGAAATAAAATCAGAGAAGGGAAGAATCGATTTCAAACACAGAATTCTGAGGGAGAACCCAGAAACCCACAAAACAGGACTGTTGCTAACCTGTTATTTTACACAGACGACACTACTACCTGGCATACAGTTGTAACCAGGCATTTCAGCTGCACCACAAGGAAAGGCATCTGCAAGGGAAGGCCAATCTACACTTTTGAGGACTTTGACAAGGACCAGGAAAGCATGTACCAGACTTAGCCAGACTGGACCGGGACCAGTCTACTACCCCGCACCAGACCACCACCAATACCAGCCCAGAGAGGAAGCCCCACGGCCAGACCTGGCCCCCCTCCACTCCACAGGGCCTAACAGCAGGACCAGGTTGAGTGAGATTTAACAGCTCCTACAATTCATCTGCACCAAACTGCACTCAGCACGCACACACGGACACATGCGCACACACACACACACACACACACACACACACACACACACACACACACACAGACACACACACACACACCGATTATTTCACTTTATCATTCACTGTATCACAATTCCAGTGGGTCAGAAGTTTACATACACTAAGTTGACTGTTCCTTTAAACAGCTTGTAAAATTCCATAAAAGGATGTCATGGCTTTAGAAGTTTCTGATAGGCTAATTGACATCATTTGAGTCAATTGGAGGTGTACCTGTGGATGTATTTCAAGGCCGACCTTCAAACTCAGTGCCTCTTTGCTTGACATCATGGGAAAATCAAAAGAAATCAGAAAAAATATTGTAGACCTCCGCAAGTCTGGTTTGTCCTTGGGAGCAATTTCCAAACGCCTGAAGGTACCACGTTTATCTGTACATACAATAGTACGCAAGTATGAACACCATGGGATCACGCAGCCGTCATACCGCTCAAGAAGGAGATGCGTTCTGTCTCCTAGAGATGAATGTACTCTGATGCAAAAAGTGCAAATCAATCCCAGAACAACAGCAAAAGACCTTGTGAAGATGCTGGAGGAAACAGGTACAAAAGTATCTACATTAAAACAAGTCCTATATTGACACAACCTGAAAGGCCATTCAGCAAGGAAGAAGCCACTGCTCCAAAACCACCATAAAAAAGACAGACTACGGTTTGCAACTGCACATTGGGGACAAAGATTGTACTTTTTGGAGAACTGTCCTCTAGTCTGATGAAACAAAAATAAAACTGTTTGGCCATAATGACCATCGTTATGTTTGGAGGAAAAAGGGGGAGGCTTGCAAGCGAAAGAACACCATCCCAACGTGAAGCACAGGGGTGGCAGCATCATGTTGTGGGTGTGCTTTGCTGCAGGAGGGACTGGTGCACTTCACAAAATAGATGGCCTCATGGGGCAGGAAAATTATATGGATATATTGAAGCAACATCTCAAGACATCAGTCAGGAAATTAAAGCTTGGTCGCAAATGGGTCTTCCAAATGAACAATGACCCCAAGCATACTTCCAAAGTTGTGGCAAAATGGCTTAAGGACAACAAAGTCAAGGTATTGGAGTGGCCATCACAAAGCCCTGACCTCAATCCTATAGATTTACCCAACTTATTGTGGGAAGCTTGTGGAAGGCTACACGAAACTTTTGCCCCAAGTAAAACAATTTAAAGGCAATGCTACCAAATACTAATTGAGTGTATGTAAACTTCTGTCCCACTGGGAATGGGATGTAATATATAAAAGCTGAAAATATCATTCTCTCTCCTATTATTCTGACATTTCACATTCTTAAAATAAAGTGGCTATCCTAACTGGCTGACAAGGACTGACAAGGAATTTTTACTTGGATTAAATTGTAAAAACCTGAGTTTAAATGTATTTGGCTTAGGTGTAGCCCCTGGTTCAGCTGTATATACAGTGCCTTGCGAAAGTATTATCGCTTGCACAGTGCTCCTTGGGATGTTTAAAGCTTGGGAAATCTTTTTGTATCCAAATCCGGCTTTAAACTTCTTCACAACAGTATCTCGGACCTGCCTGGTGTGTTCCTTGTTCTTCATGATGCTCTCTGCGCTTTTAACGGACCTCTGAGATTATCACAGTGCAGGTGCATTTATACGGAGACTTGATTACACACAGGTGGATTGTATTTATCATCATTAGTCATTTAGGTCAACATTGGATTATTCAGAGATCCTCACTGAACTTCTGGAGAGAGTTTGCTGCACTGAAAGTAAAGGGGCTGAATAATTTTGTACGCCCAATTTTTCAGTTTTTGATTTGTTAAAAAAGTTTGAAATATCCAATAAATGTCGTTCCACTTCATGATTGTGTCCCACTTGTTGTTGATTCTTCACAAAAAAATACAGTTTTATATCTTTATGTTTGAAGCCTGAAATGTGGCAAAAGGTCGCAAAGTTCAAGGGGGCCGAATACTTTCGCAAGGCTGTATATATATATATATATATATATATATATATATATATATATATATATATATATATATATAACACAAAGAATGTTAGCTGTTATCCTGTTTATCTCACTCTTGACAACTTATTAGTTAGTAGTTACTGTATTTCTGACTGCTATTCTTTCTTTTTGCAACATGAAATCACTATCAGTTGGCATGTGGAACATTCAGGGCCTAAACTCATCAACCTTTAGACTAAAGAGTTTCGCAACATCTTAAAGATGTTGACGTCATAATTCTGCAGGAGACATGGTGTAAGGCAGACACTGTCACTCACCGTCCCACGGGCTACAGAGAGGTAATTGTGTCATCACAGAAACACAGCTCTGTCAATAGAGGCAGAGACTCTGGAGGACTGATCATTTGATACAAATCCGAACTTGGTTATTTGGTTAAAACTGAAAAAATAACTTGTACTGACATAAAAAGATGTGTTCCTTCGCGCAATATGTATACCCCCCTCAGAATCCCCATATTACTCAGAGGTGATCTTCCCTACCCTTGAGGAAGAGACGTGCCATCTGTGGGGACACAAATGCACGCACAGGAACACTACCTGATCTAACGACCACATGAGGGGACAGCTTTTGTCATGTCTTATTATGTCTGTTCCTGTCCTTTCTCTTCACTCTGTCTCTCTCTGCTGGTCTTATTAGGTTACCTTCTCTTTCTCTCCTTCTCCAGCTGTTCCTCATCTCCCCTAACTAGCTCATTCACCCTTTCCCCACCTGTTCCCTTTTTTCCCTCTGATTAGGTCTCTATTTCTCTCTCTGTTCCTGCTACTTTCGGTGTCAGATTCTCGTTTGTGTTTCTCATGCCAGAAGCAAGCTATCGTCTCGTTTGCTTCCACCTAGTCCTATCCTGTCGGAGTCTGCCTGGCAGGTGCATCCTGCACTCTACTAACTATCTTTTGTTTGCACCGTGTCCAGTTCATCATATGCTACGTGTGATCAGCTACCACCGTTCCTCTGTGACCCGCACCGACCCAGAGCGACCTGCAGCCTGTCGCCGCTACCCAGCTATTCATCAGAGGGACTTTATGTTTCATTTGTCACCCTCTCTGCGGGTATTCTATTGTGCCATTGACAACGTCGGAAGAGGATCTATGCCATTCCTGTTTTTTCATTAAAAGAACTCTGTTTCTGTTAAAACCGCTTTTGGGTCTTCACTCAAGTACATAACAGCTTTATTACAGGCCATACTGTTTCTAACTGTCTTAATCTCCCCCATGGAAACAACAGTGACAGCACCATCAACAACAACGTAAGGGATCTGTTGCAGCTCTGTAGAAACCTGGGTCTGTACTTTGTCAATGGTAGGTTACGGGGAACTCTATTGCTCACCTCTTGGCCACAGCAGTATGATTACAGACATTGACCCTTTCTCTCTCAGCTCATTCACTGTCAAGCCACTAACACCTCTGTCTGATCACAACCAAATGACGTTGTTCCTCAAAAGAACAGACATGAAAACAACTACACATTCACAACCCAGTAAACTGTACTACATCAGAAATTCATACAGATGGGCCCAAAACAGCACAGAAGAATACCAGAAAGCAACCTGGAACCAAACTATCCAAACACTCTTAGATAACTTTCTGGATACCACTTTCACTCGCAGTAAAGAAGGCATCAATCTAGCAGTAAAAAACATTGACTATATGCAGTAAAAAAACATCAACTACATGTTCAGGCAAACGGCAAAAGTAGCACAACTGAAATTGATTAAAAAATAAATAAAAAAGACCACAGATGACACCTCGTTTGATGCAGATTGTAAAATTATAAGGAAAAAGCTTAGAACACTATCCAACCAAAAGCACAGAGACCCAAATAATAGTGAATTACGCCTTCATTACTCTGAGACTTTAAAACTCTATAAACGTACTCAGAACCAAAAAGGCACAGTACAACAGCAAGCAGCTGACGCTAATTGAGGAGTCCATAAACACAAACAACTTTTGGCAAAATTGGAAAACCCCAAAAAAATCTAAACGCGGAATTAGCGATACAAAATGGTGACATGCGGACATCCCATTTTTAAACACTCTACAACACCGTTCAAATTGACACAAACACAAAGCAATGCCAAATTCATGAAAAGTTGAATGGATTAGAAAAAGCTATAAAGGACAATCAAAATCCATTGGACTCCCCAATTACATCCTAAATGAGATGCTCAAACTCACTAGCCAAATGTCAATTGGCTATATTAAAAGTGTTTAATTTGATCCTGAGTGTAGGTTATTTACCTGACATCTGGAATCAAGGACTCATAACCCCAATCTTTAAGAACGGAGACAAATTTGACCCTAACAATTACAGAGGCATTTGTGTGAACAGTAACCTGGAGAAGGTTTTCTGTAGTATTATAAATGGAAGAGTTCTAAACTTCCTCAATAAGTGCAATGTCTTGAGTAAAATCCAAATTGGATCTATACCAAAACATTGCACGACTGATCATATTTACATCCTACACATCCTGATAGATAAACATGTCCATGAAAATAATACCAAAATATACGCTTGCTTCATTGACTTCCTAAAAGCATTTGATTCTATTTGGCATATGGGACTGTTCTACAAAGGGATTGAAAGTGGTGTAGGGGGTAAAACATATTACATAATTAAATCAATGGCAATACGTGCAGCATTAAATTGGCAAGAAAATAATAGAATTCTTTAACCAGGGATGGGGCCTTCGCCAGGGTTGCAATCTGAGCCCTGCACTCTTAAATATTTACATCAACAAATTGGCCACTATTCTAGAAAAATCCTTAGCCCCTGATGTTAGTCTCCACAATTCAGAGGTTAAATGCCTACTCTTCGCAGATGACCTATGCCTGCTGTCACCCACAGCACATGGCCTACAGCTGAGCCTAGACCTGCCAAAGCAGGACTGTCAGACCTTGGCCCTGGCGGTAAACCCCAAAAATACTAAAATAATGATTTTTCAGAGAAGATCCAGATCTCAGGGAATTAGACCAAAGTTCTCAATTGGTACAAAATATATAGAGAACTGCACACACTACAATTACTTAGGTTTAAAAATAAGCTCAACTGGACACCTTAATGATGCAGTGAATGAACTGGGAGAGAAAGCATGCAGGGCATTCTACGCCATAAACAAACTAATCTCTCTTTCTTTCTCTCTCTCGGAGGACCTGAGCCCTAGGACCATGC
This sequence comes from Oncorhynchus masou masou, assembly GCF_036934945.1. Classification (NCBI taxonomy): domain Eukaryota; kingdom Metazoa; phylum Chordata; class Actinopteri; order Salmoniformes; family Salmonidae; genus Oncorhynchus; species Oncorhynchus masou. Next base: position 67,209,561 of record NC_088229.1, on the reverse strand, counting down.
CCCAGGACTACCTGACATGATGACTCCTTGCTGTCCCCAGTCCACCTGACTGTGCTGCTGCTCCAGTTTCAACTGTTCTGCCTTATTATTATTCGACCATGCTGGTCATTTATGAACATTTGAACATCTTGGCCATGTTCTGTTATAATCTCCACCCGGCACAGCCAGAAGAGGACTGGCCACCCCACATAGCCCGGTTCCTCTCTAGGTTTCTTCCTAGGTTTTGTCCTTTCTAGGGAGATTTTCCTAGCCACCGTGCTTCTACACCTGCATTGCTTGCTGTTTGGGGTTTTAGCCTGGGTTTCTGTACAGCACTTTGAGATATCAGCTGATGTACGAAGGGCTATATAAATACATTTGATTTGATTTGATTTGACTAATTCAAATTGAAATACCTATTCATATTTGGCTAAAACTAATTGAATGTGTCATTGAGCCAATTGCACTTTATGCCAGCGAGGTGTGGGGTCCACTTGCAAAAGAAGATTTCACCAAATGAGACAAACACCCCATTGAAACCCTGCATACAGAGTTCTGTAAGATTCTCCAACATGTCCAGAGGAAAAATACAAACAATGCATGCAGGGCAGAATTAGGCCAAAATCCACGAATAATAAAAACTCAAAAAATAGCAATTAAGTTTTGGAAACATCTAAAATACCATGACCCCCTCTCATATCAATACCAAGCCCTGCGATGCCAAGAGCTGAGCAAAGAAAAGAGTCCCCTCATCCAGCTGGTCCCCAAACCTGTTCTACTAACACACTGAAGCCTCAGTCCCCTCATCCAGCTGGTCCTAGGGCTGAGTTCACACACCTGTTTTACAAACACACTGAAGCCTCAGGACCAGAACATCAATCAATCAGAATAAAACAAATTACAACACAGTCAAAACAAAACTACATGACTTATTGGGAAACACTATTCACACGCACAAAGCACAATGCAGTGCTATCTGGCCCTAAATCAACAGTACACCGTGGCTAACTATTTGACCATGGTTACTGATTAAAACCTTAGAAAAATGTCGACAAAGTACAGGCTCAGTGAACACAGTCTTGCCATTGAGAAGGGTAGACACAGGAAAACCTGCCTCCCTGTAGAGGAAAGGTTGTGCAAACACTGCACCACAGCAGAACCTGAGACAGAGCTGTATTTCCTGACAAAATGTCAAAAATATAAAACAATTATATTATTCAAGGTTTCAAAGACGTCTCTGATGAGAATATGTTACCCGTCCTGTTGGGAGAGAACGCAGAAAGCTGTGGGTTGGCAGCGCACTACATTGCTGCCTGCCATAAGATGAGGGACAGTGTCTGACAGACCATTCAACCTGCACATGTCCTCTATTGTATGCTTATTGTTATTGTTGGTTATTGTTGTTACTGTTGTCCTGTTGACAGTTTTGATTCTTATTATCTTAATATTGTAAATATCCAAAGTAAGCTTTGGCAAAATTAACATTGTTACGTCATGCAAATAAAGCACATTGAATTGAGAGATAGAAAAAGATATGGGGAGAGTTGGAGAGAGAGATAGGGGGAGAGAGAGAGATATAGAAAAAGATATGGGGAGAGTTGGAGAGAGAGAGAGAGAGAGAGAGAGAGAGAGAGAGAGAGAGATGGCAGAGTTAGAGAGAGAAAGAGAGTGGTAGAGAAAGTGATAGAGAAACAGAGAAGGGGAGAAGGTAGACAAGGGACAGGAAGACCAGGAGAAAAAGTGTGTGAACAGATATAGGATCTTAATTTGACCACCCTGTTGCAGGAGAACAGGGTTTCTAAAACTCGGTCCTGGAACCCTTCCTTGGTGAACATTTTAGTATTTGCCCTAGCACCACACAGTTGATGCATACAACCAACTCATCATCAAAGCTCTGATTATTTGATTCAGCTGTGCATTGCTAGGGCAAAAACCAGAATATTCACCAAGGAGGGGTTCCAGGACCGAGTTTGGGAAACCCTGAGTCAGAGGAGATGACTGGAGAGCAGAGATGCTGGGTGCAGAACAGTATAATAAATCACTATAATCTCCACACTCTGTACTGGGTGGTGATGAACACAACAGATTAGCAGAGGCCGTGCAAGAGAGTGGGACTATGTATACACACTTAAATATGAGGGTTCCTCAAGGGTTCTTTGGAAAGGTGATGGTTCCGTGTGGAACCATACTGACCCAAATAACCATTTGAGCCCTCCAAATGTTCTTTGCAGTTCAACAAAGAGTTCTTTTGTATTTTAGTAATAATTCTAATGTCGGAGCGGTGGCTCATTAGAATATTTTGGTGCGTGGTTTGGTTTTTAGCTCTTTTCGTGCAACTGTGAGTAAGAGTGTCATTCCAGTTGATCTAATATGTTTTGCCCCATAATACAGTGGGGCAAAAAAGTATTTAGTCAGCCACCAATTGTGCAAGTTCTCCCACTTAAAAAGATGAGAGAGGCCTGTAATTTTCATCATAGGTACACTTCAACTATGACAGACAAAATGAGGGAAAAAATCCAGAAAATCGCATTGTAGGATTTTTTATGAATTTATTAGCAAATTATGGTGGAAATAAGTATTTGGTCACCTACAAACAAGCAATATTTCTGGCTCTCACAGACCTGTAACTTCTTCTTTAAGAGGCTCCTCTGTCCTCCACTCATTACCTGTATTAATGGCACCTGTTTGAACTTGTTATCAGTATAAAAGACACCTGTCCACAACCTCAAACAGTCACACTCCACACTCCACTATGGCCAAGACCAAAGAGCTGTCAAAGGACACCAGAAACAAAATTGTAGACCTGCACCAGGCTGGGAAGACTGCATCTGCAATAGGTAAGCAGCTTGGTTTGAAGAAATCAACTGTGGGAGCAATTATTAGGAAATGGAAGACATACAAGACCACTGATAATCTCCCTCGATCTGGGGCTCCACGCAAGATCTCACCCATGGGGTCAACTTGATCACAAGAACGGTGAGCAAAAATCCCAGAACCACACGGGGGGACCTAGTGAATGACCTGCAGAGAGCTGGGACCAAAGTAACAAAGCCTACCATCAGTAACACACTACGCCGCCAGGGACTCAAATCCTGTAGTGCCAGACGTGTCCCCCTGCTTAGGCCAGTACATGTCCAGGCCCGTCTGAAGTTTGCTAGAGAGCATTTGCATGATCCAGAAGAAGATTGGGAGAATGTCATGTGGTCAGATGAAACCAAAATAGAACGTTTTGGGAAAAACTCAACTCGTCGTGTTTGGAGGACAAAGAATGCTGAGTTGCATCCAAAGAACACCATACCTACTGTGAAGCATGGGGGTGGAAACATCATGCTTTGGGGCTGTTTTTCTGCAAAGGGACCAGGACGACTGATCCGTGTAAAGGAAAGAGTGAATAGGGCCATATATCGTGAGATTTTGAGTGAAAACCTCCTTCCATCAGCAAGGGCATTGAAGATGAAACGTGGCTGGGTCTTTCAGCATGACAATGATCCCAAACACACCGCCCGGACAACGAAGGAGTGGCTTCGTAAGAAGCATTTCAAGGTCCTGGAGTGGCCTAGCCAGTCTCCAGGTCTCAACACCATAGAAAATCTTTGGAGGGAGTTGAAAGTCCGGGTTGCCCAGCAACAGCCCCAAAACATCACTGCTCTAGAGGAGATCTGCATGGAGGAATGGGCCAAAATACCAGCAACAGTGTGTGAAAACCTTGTGAACGTTTGACCTTTGTCATTGCCAACAAAGGGTATGTAACAAAGTATTGAGATAAACTTTTGTTATTGACCAAATACTTATTTTCCACCATAATTTGCAAATAAAATCATTAAAAATCCTACAATGTGATTTTCTGGATTTTTTTTCTCATTTTGTCTGTCATAGTTGAAGTGTACCTATGATGAAAATTACAGGCCTCTCTCGTCTTTTTAAGTGGGAGAACTTGCACAATTGATGGCTGACTAAATACTTTTTTGCCCCACTGTACATAGGTAAGCATGAGAATTACCTGATGCACAACGTTCGGTGCAGTTGGTAACTGGTTCGCCATGTTCAGAACATGCGGGCACAGGGGGGAAGATTTGGCGCGTAGTGGTAACGTCAGATGGTCTACTTAAGCAGGCAATAGAAAAAAGCCTGCCTATTGTCACGCCCTGGTCGAAATATATTATGTTTATTCTTCATTTATTCGGTCAGGCCAGGGTGTGACATGGGTTATTGTGGTGTGTTTTTGTCTTGGGGTTTTGTGGGATGTCTAGCGTTAGTCTATGGCTGCCTGAGGCGGTTCTCAATCAGAGTCAGGTGATTATCATTGTTTCTGATTGGGAACCATATTTAGGCAACCATATTCTTTGTGTGTTTCGTGGGTGATTGTCCTTAGTGTTCCTGTCTCTGTGTTAGTTTACACAAGTATAGGCAGTTTCGGTTTTCGTTACGTTCATTACATTCTTTGTTTTGTAGTATTTGTATTGATTCGTGTTTACGTTTGTTGATTACAACATGGATCGCAATCTACACGCTGCATTTTGGTCCGACTCTCCTTCACCGCATGAAAACTGTTACACCTATCATGTTCATTGATTGGGTTAAGACAAACAGTCACTCCAAAACTAGCGGACCAATGGAGACTCATTGTCTACGCCTCCCTCTAAACCCCGCCCTTCACTGAAAAATAATGCCAAAACTCGCAATTGAAAAGCTTGTCAGTGAAAGCAAAGAAACAGACATCGGAAGCAAAGATACGAGTAGTGTTTTCAATTATTATTATTTTTATCATTTGTCATAGAGTTTTGCTCTCCCTTTAAAATTATTTTGTAACAAGTTTTGGGATTTTGCTTTTGATGTCTTATTTTTGTTTACAATTCTATACATTTAGCTTTCAACTGTTTGGTTTTTGATTTCAACATCTGTTATTTCACCCGTCCTCGAAAATATGTTTACATTCTCAACTTTTTTCACGTTCACAATTTCTTTTATTTTGAATTCAATACATATGGTGTGAAATTGACCCCATAACTGACCCCTACAGTCACATTTTGGCACCAGTAGAATGAGTAGCTGTCTAGCTATATAAACCACGCCCCTCTGCAAACACGCCTTCTCCGATGTTGGTTACAAGGTGGTACTTATTTAAATTAGGTAAGAAAATATAATGTTACCATTGGTATATTAAAATAAGAGTTAAGGTGATGTCACACTATGCCCTTAATAATCCCTCTTCCTGAATGTAAGTGTTTGACACGGGAGAGAGGAACAGTGACTTTATAATACAACTTTATCAATGTAGAAGCAACAGTTATTTTTCCTACTTTGGTCATCATAATAATAATAATAATCTATACCTACATGTAGCAGTATCTATACACAATCTATACCTACATGTAACAGTATCTATACATAATCTATACCTACATGTAGCAGTATCTATACATAATCTATACCTACATGTAACAGTATCTATACATAATCTATACCTACATGTAGCAGTATCTATACATAATCTATACCTACATGTAACAGTATCTATACATAATCTATACCTACATGTAACAGTATCTATACATAATCTATACCTACATGTAGCAGTATCTATACATAATCTATACCTACATGTAGCAGTATCTATACATAATCTATACCTACATGTAACAGTATCTATACATAATCTATACCTACATGTAGCAGTATCTATACATAATCTATACCTACATGTAACAGTATCTATACATAATCTATACCTACATGTAACAGTATCTATACATAATCTATACCTACATGTAACATTATCTATACATAATCTATACCTACATGTAACAGTATCTATACATAATCTATACCTACATGTAACATTATCTATACATAATCTATACCTACATGTAACAGTATCTATACATAATCTATACCTACATGTAACAGTATCTATACATAATCTATACCTACATGTAACAGTATCTATACAAAATCTATACCTACATGTAACAGTATCTATACATAATCTATACCTACATGTAACAGTATCTATACATAATCTATACCTACATGTAACAGTATCTATACATAATACCTACATGTAACAGTAATCTATACCTACATGTAACAGTGTCTATACATAATCTATACCTACATGTAACAGTATCTATACATAATCTATACATAAACTATACCTACATGTAACAGCATCTATACATAATCTATACCTACATGTAACAGTATCTATACATAATCTATACCTACATGTAACAGTATCTATACATAATCTATACCTACATGTAACCGTATCTATAGATAATACCTACATGTAACAGTAATCTATACCTACATGCAACAGTATCTATGCATAATCTATACCTACATATAGCAGTATCTATACATAATCTATACCTACATGCAACAGTATCTATACATAATCTATACCTACATGCAACAGTATCTATACATAATCTATACCTACATGTAACAGTATCTATACATAATATACATGTAATAGTATCTATACATAATACCTACATGTAACAGTAATCTATACCTACATGTAACAGTATCTATACATCATCTAAACCTACATGCAACAGTATCTATACATAATCTATACATAAACTCTACCTACATGTAACAGCATCTATACCTAATCTATACCTACATGTAACAGTATCTATACATAATCTATACCTACATGTAACATTATCTATACCTAATCTAAACCTACATGCAACAGTATCTATACATAATCTATACATAAACTCTACCTACATGTAACAGCATCTATACCTAATCTATACCTACATGTAACATTATCTATACCTAATCTATACCTACATGTAACAGTATCTATACATCATCTAGACCTACATGTAACAGTATCTATACATCATCTAGACCTACATGTAACAGTATCTATACATCATCTAGACCTACATGCAACAGTATCTCTTGTGTTTTTGACCATACTTAACCACTTAACCACAATAACCACTCGTCTATTAAATAATCACATATATTTATTTTGATAGTTTAATTAGCCTACATCATGTTATTTCAAGTGATTATTTTGTTAATGGAGCACAATATCACATAGTATTAAAAAAATATGGCGAAATTGGGTGTGGTCTTAAGAATTGGGTAATTGAAGGCTTCTGGTCTCCATGTAAACTTTGATTGTGTTAGATGAAAATGATAGACCTTTCAAACATTATCGGAAAGTGATTTGATGCCTACTTTGCCAAAACGATTTAGAGTTGTTAAACAGGAGTGATGAGAGTGTTGATTTAACGGTAATATTATCGATATGCTTATCATATTGTTCGAAGTTTCAGACTTTTTTGAAAAACAGGGTTATGCATGCCAACATATTAGGCAAGAATTAAGAGTAGGCTTAGACAAAGTGATCGTTACAGGCAAATATGATATTTAGCTCAGCGACCTTTCATAGTGTTGTGGTGCGTTTAAACCCTGTTGGTCACAACAGCCTAGAACAATCAGTAAAAAAAACACAGACTGTGGGAGAAAAGACAGCACATTTGTAATCTCTGCCAAGCACTCAACTGAAAGCCATCTGGTAAGAACAATAATCTCATCATAAAAATATCCCATTTTAAAACCAATTACGTTAGAGTACTATTTTAACTGATGTCCATTCACACACACGTATGCTCATTCACACACAAACACACTTATGCTCACTATTTTTTCACACACACACACGCACGCACACACACACGCACACACACACACACACGTACGCACGCACGCACACACACACGCATGCACACATACACACACACACACACACACATACACACACACTCATCCAACTCATCCACATTCACACACTCACACACACACACATACACACACTCATCCACATTCACACACTCACACACACTCACACACACACACACACACACACGCTCATCCACATTCACACACACACACACACACACACACACACACACACACACACACACACACACACACACACACACACACATTCATGCAAGTTTACAGAACACACACAAACACACGGACACACACACATACACACAGATTGGTAGTGGACATCTGTAGAGCTGTGTTAAAATAAGATTCTGTCCAGATGGCGGAAGGCTCAGTAATGAGGGATAAAGACTCACTCTCACTGGGACCTCAGGTACACGCATACACACACACACACACACACACTACTTGGGTCACACACACCTCACAGCACCACTGCCACGCTGCAGCACAGCCCAATGGTCCATCTCAACAGTTATTCATATCTCCTAACCATGTCACCATTATCATACAGTGATGCCCCAGTTCAATGGCCATATGGTTTACTAGCAGGGAGCCTGATGGACAGACCCTCCAGGAAGCACAGAAATAAACTATTGCCTATGAGGTGAGCAGCAGTAACAACTATTTCTATTCCTTCTACTTCATATGCCAAAGAACTCTATTCAGGTTTCACACGTCAGAATACTATAGGATATATTATTCCAACCAGCGCTCACAGTCTCTCGTCACGATTACATGTTCATCTGTTTCTCAAACGTCACATTTCAAAGTTGTTCCGAATGTCAAATTTCAAAGTGTTTAAAGTTAAGGTTAGGGTTAATGTTTGGGAAAGGCTTAAAACAAAAATAAATAATAAAAAACTAAATGGGATATATTATTATTATTATTATTATATCGCTGGATTCAAAAATGCAACCTTTGGCACCAGAGGCAGGTGCTTGCCACCGTCCCCTTCCACCATCCCCTTCCCCCATCCCCTTCCCCCATCCCCTTCCACCATCCCCTTCCCCCATCCCCTTCCACCATCCCCTTCCCCCATCCCCTTCCCCCATCCCCTTCCACCATCCCCTTCCCCCATCCCCTTCCACCATCCCCTTCCACCATCCCCTTCCCCCATCCCCTTCCACCATCCCCTTCCCCATCCCCTTCCACCATCCCCTTCCCCATCCCCTTCCCCCATCCCCTTCCCCATCCCCTTCCACCTTCCCCTTCCCCCCCCCACCCCCCTTCCACCATCCCCTTCCCCATCCCCTTCCACCATCCCCTTCCCCCATCCCCTTCCCTCATCCCCTTCCCCCATCCCCTTCCACCATCCCCTTCCACCATCCCCTTCCCCGTCCCCTTCCACCGTTCCACCGTCCCCTTCCACCGTCCCCTTCCACCGTCCCCTTTCCACCGTCCCCTTCCACCGTCCCCTTCCACCGTCCCCTTCCTCCGTCCCCTTCCACCGTCCCCTTCCTCCGTCCCCTTCCACCGTCCCCTTCCACCGTCCCCTTCCACCGTCCCCTTCCCCCGTCCCCTTCCCCTTCCCCCATCCCCTTCCACCATCCCCTTCCCCATCCCCCTTCCCTCATCCCCTTCCACCATCCCCTTCCACCATCCCCCTTCCCCCATCCCCTTCCACCATCCCGCTTCCACGTCCCGTCCCCTTCCACCGTCCCCTTCCACCGTCCCCTTCCACCGTCCCCTTCCACCGTCCCCCCCTTCCCCGTCCCCTTCCACCATCCCCTTCCCCCATCCACCGTCCCCTTCCACCATCCCCTTCCATCATCCCCTTCCCCGTCCCCTTCCACCATCCCCTTCCACCATCCCTTTCCACCATCCCCTTCACCATCGTCATCCCCCTTCCACCGCCCCTTCCCCCATCCACCATCCCTTTCCACCGTCCCCTTCCACCTCATCCCCTTCCACCGTCCCTTTCCACCGTCCCTTTCCCCTTCCCCCCCCTTCCACCGTCCCTTTCCACCGTCCCTTTCCACCGTCCCCGTCCCCTTCCACCGTCCCTTTCCACCGTCCCTTCCACCATCCCCTTTCCCCTTCCACCATCCCCTTCCCTCCCCTTCCCCGTCCCCTTCCACCGTCCCCTTCCACCGTCCCCTTTCCACCGTCCCCTTCCACCGTCCCTTTCCACCGTCCCTTTCCACCGTCCCTTCCACCGTCCCTTTCCACCGTCCCTTTCCACCGTCCCTTTCCACCGTCCCTTTCCACCGTCCCTTTCCACCGTCCCTTTCCACCGTCCCCTTCCTCCGTCCCCTTCCACCGTCCCTTTCCACCGTCCCCTTCCACCGTCCCCTTCCACCGTCCCTTTCCACCGTCCCTTTCCACCGTCCCCTTCCACCGTCCCCTTCCACCGTCCCTTTCCACCATCCCCTTCCCGTCCCCTTCCCCTCCCCTTCCACCGTCCCCTTCCACCGTCCCCCGTCGTCCCCTTCCACCGTCCCTTCCACCGTCCCCTTCCACCGTCCCCTTCCACCGCCCCTTCCACCGTCCCTTTCCACCGTCCCTTTCC